>NW_027174696.1:0-128013 GCF_000390325.3 Nicotiana tomentosiformis
AGAGGAAGTAGTTATGGTGCATGAATCCCAATTTGAGGCTAATCCTACAAAGCAGAATAGGGAGAGGTTAAACAAGGTTCAAGCAGATTTGATTAGATATCTTGCACTTGAGGAAGTGTTTTGGAAACAAAAATTAGGTATGACATGGTTTAAAGATGGTGATAGGAACACTAAGTTATTCCATGATCAAGTCATTGGTCGAAGGAAAAGATTGCAGATTAGAAGGATCCAAAACATTCTTGGCAACTGGATTGAGGAGGATGCCGAAATTATAGCAGAAGCTGTCAACTATTTCACAGAATAGTTTCGAGAAGATATTATTCCTTCAGCATTTGGCATTATTGACCATGTTCCTTACATGGTTAATATGGGGCAGAATTCATGCTTAATAAAATATCCTACAAAGGAGGAGGTAAAACAAGCAGTTCTTGGACTAAATGGACAGAGTGCTGGAGGCCAGGATGGATTCACAAGTGTTTTTTATCAGTCATGCTGCGATATAATTGGTGATGATATTTTTGACATTGTTAGGGCATTCTTTAATGGTCAAGATTTACCAAAATGTATCACACATACCAATTTGGTGCTTTTACCTAAGAAAAAGGAAGTGATAATATTTTCAAATACGAGGCTTATAAGCCTTAGTAACTTCATTAACAAAATCTTCTCTAGAGTGATTCATGCGAGAATGGTTGGATTACTTCCTAACTTAATATCAGATGAATAAGCTGGCTTCGTAAAAGGGAGAAGTATTATTGAAAATGTGCTTCTAATTCAAGATATCATCACTGCCATCATGCTACGATCAAAGGCAAGACCTAATGTAGTCATTAAGCTTAATATGATGAAAGCTTATGATATGCTCTCATGGTTATTCTTGACTACGGTATTACGGAAGATAGGGTTTTGTGAGAGATTCATTAGATTGGTGTTTGGAATTGTTTCTAACAACTGGTACTCAGTTCTCGTCAATAGCCAATCTCATGGATTTCTCAAATCTACAAGAGGTGTTAAACAAGGGGATCCACTATCGCCGACACTGTTCATTCTTGCCGATGAGACATTATCTAGAAGTCTGAATGGATTTCATTTGAATTTATATATCTACGGATTTGGATTACCTAAGTGGAACTCTAAAATCAATCATCTAGCCTATGCAGATGATACTATTATCTTCTTATCATATGATGCTACATCTTTACAATTGATGATGGAGGTGTTGAGTCCATACGAGATAGCATCTAGTCAGTTTGTGAACAAAACAAAGTCAGCTATATACATGCATCATTCTGCTAGTTTGGAGGTTATTTCTAAGGTGGAAAGGATTACTGGAATTTCCAAGAATGACTTCCCCTTCACTTATCTTGGGTGTCCAAATTTTTCATTCCAGTTGGAGGATGGAATTCTACAATGGTTTGATCAATAAGGTGTTGGACAAATTACAAGCTTGAAAAGGAAAATTGTTATCTACTGGGGGGTAGGGCAGTGTTGGAAAAACATGTACTTCAAAGTATGCCTATCCACTTGTTATCAACCGTAAATCCTCCTGATTCAGTTGTTAAGAAGATTCATAAATATTTTGCGCAATTATTTTGGAGCAGTTCAGTTGGGGGGAAGAGTAGGCATTGGGCCTCTCGGCATACTCTGTGTTTTCCATATGAAGAAGGTGGTGTGGAATTTAGATCATCACATGATGTCTCTAAAGACTTATTCTGTAAATTATGGTGGAAGTTTAAAACAACTCCTAGCCTTTGGAGCTCCTTTCTAAGCCAGAGATATTGCAAGAAGCTAAATCCAATAGTAGTTCCTTACAGAGAAGGGTCACACATTTGGAGAAAAATGTTGGAGTGTAGGGATATAATCGAGCATCAAATATTATGGCAACCAAAAATGGGATCATCACTTTTTTGGTATAAAACTGGACGGGGTTGGGAGCTTTATATTTTGTAACACCTCCAGATTTTGTGATTGATGACGAGATACAAAATGTGTATGATGTGGTGGAAGATGGAACTTGGAAATAGGATAAGCTACTGGAGATACATCCTGAAGACTTGGCTATGCATATTGTCGAGAAAATTAAACCTCCAGTGACTCAGGATGTATTACATGTTCCTTACTGAATGCTTGAAACTCAAGGTGAATTTACTGTAAAAACAGCCTGGGAATATGTGAGAAGGAGGAAGGAACTAAGCTTAGCATACAAGATGATATGGGTGAAGGGTCTGCCTTTCAAAGTTGCATTTCATATGGATGGTCTGGAAATCAAAACTGCCTCCAGATGATTTTATGCGAAGATTGGGCTATTTTATGCCATCTAAATGGTTGTGTTGCACTCATCCGCAAAAAGAATCATTACCTCATGTATTCTTTAAGTCAGTTGCTGCTACTAAAGTGTGGAAGTATTTCCTTGGGCATGCAGGAATACATATGGAAGGATTAACGCTGCATCAAGCTATTCTCAAATGCTGGAATGCACAGGTAATCCCTAGACTAAAGCCAATCATGCAAGCTTTGCCAGCTTGTATAGTGTGGGAATTATGGAAGAGGAGGAATAACTATAGGTTTGGAGAGGCAGTGTCAATTAACAGAGTCATATATCAAGTGTCTTCTATACTACAAGCATTGGTAAGGGTCAGGAAGCCAGCTTTGTAATGTATTCCTCATAAGTGGCCAGATCTGTTACGTATGATGGAGATTTACACTCCTAGATTGAAGGTAGACAAAGTCATATGGGAGCTACCAATGGAGTGATGGGTCAAAGTAAATACAGATGGTGCATAAAGGGGAAAACCAGGGAGAAGCGCAATTGGTTTTTGTCTTAGACATGAGAGTGGAGATCTTATATATGCTGCTGGAAAGGATATCCATGAAACTACAAATATTGAAACAGAGGCAGAGGCAATTGTGGTGGCTCTAAGGAGATTTTATTATTATTGGAAGTTGGTAATAGGAAGGTCACACATATTTATAGAGAGGGTAACAAGCTGGCTGACCATATGGCTAATTATGCACTAGACATTGGCATTATTGAGTGTCATGGATATTGCCAGTTCGACATACAAGGAAGAAGGTTTGTGAATGACGATAAGTCGCAATGTCCATAATTAAGCGTAAAGGTGGCGAGGATTTATGAGGGGAGGAGTAAAGGAATATAATGAAGTAGAAAGTCACTGGAGGAAACATATCCCATCACCAGTCACAAATACTTAGGGAGAACAGATTGGTGATTTTTTTAACTAACCATGTTCTCTGGTTTGTAGGGCAAGCTACTGATATGCATTCCTTGATTTTGTATCGACATCAAAGGGTGGTTTTAATAGTTATTGTTCATTCCAATACAAAGATACCCAGAACAATGTTTGGCATAGAGAAACAAGGATAGGTTGGCAATCAAATGAATAAACTGGTTATGAGGAATACGCTACCTAGTAACAGGAAGTCTAAGTTCCTTAGACTCTGCTCAGTCGCGGATGAACATTGTGATGAAATATTAATTCACTAGGCTTGCAGTGTTGTACTGCTCTACAGGATGTCCCCAATGCAGATTCACATGCTCGATCAACTGGCGGTACAATCACAAGCTATTGGCGAACTAAATATGTTATGAATAGCTGATGCTATTACACGCAAGGAAAGAACACATCCAAGAAATTCCACAACAACAATCATGATAGGATGCCAAAATATGGTCAATGAAAATAACTACTAGAGGCCACAACCAATTCACAGCGAACAGTGCACTCCATTGTTTTTGCACAGGTACTGGAGAGTAATTACTATAGGGGCTACGTATGTTTTGGTATTACAAGATGACAAAGCAGCTACTATACAAAATTTGCTACATCAAAAGGAAGGGCTAGTTGGGTGGGAAAGGATGGGCAAACGCAACTACTCACCCGAAGAACGGAAGAGCCACCAAACATATAGCAAAGCAGTATCAATTGAAATGCTGCAGAATACACCATTTTCGACTGAACTGTTGGATTACACTAGCTGGGAAGATACAATGGAAGATCTGGTAATAAGCTTACTGGACACACAATGGAAGGTACTATACTTGAAGCTAATTCTGCAAATTGAAGATGGTCATTTGCGCAACAAAAAAAGATCACATATGGGCTTCATCAATGAAGGCTTAGCTTGGCTAGTTTTTAAAATGCATTTACTCATTCTACCCACGATACATCATGTACTATCATTATTGAGTAGCGTGCTCAATTCTGATAATAGGGGATTTGTAAATGTCAAAGTTTATCGCTTTCATTAAAAAAAATATAAAAAAATACGAATACTGCATCAATCACTACACACTGGAATTTGTTCTCACTGAAACCCTAGGGCAGAATCCGCCTGTAACGACCCGGCCGGTCATTTTGAGAATTTAAGTCTCGTCCGGCCACATACGGCCCTGATCAGCTTCGTATTATGTGTATTGACTTGTGTGTGTGGTTGAATTCAATTACCAGGTGATTCAGAGTTATTTGGGATACTTAGTCCCTAAAACGGAGGCTTAAGTCTTAGGATTTTGACCGTAGTTGGAACAGTGTGAAGACGACTCCAGAAGTCTGTAGCTGATTTAGGTTTGAAATGGTGAAAGTTGAATTTTTGGAAATTTGGACCAGAAGTGGACTTTTTGATATCCGGATCAAAATACAATTCAGTGAGTTGGAACAGCTCCATTATGTTATTTGGGACTTGCCTGCAAAATTTAACGTCATTCCGGGTTGGTTTGATAGGTTTTGGCGTGAGTTTTAGAAGTTGGAAGTTTTGAAAGTTCATAAATTCGATTCGTGGTGCGATACGTATTTTTGACGTTGTTTGATGTGAGTTGAGACCTCGAGCGAGTCCGTGTTAGGTTATGGAACTTGATTGTGTGTTTAGACGGGGTCCCGGGGGCCTCGGGTGTGTTTCAGATGGGCTACGAGCCAATTTCTTCTATTTTTCGACTGCTGTTTTCTGCCATCTGGTTTCCTTAATCGCGTTCGCGTCACTTCTTCCGCGTTCGAGTAGTACAATTTGGGTAGAATGTGTTATTGTTCATCGTGTTCGTGTGATTCCATTCACGATCGCGAAGGTCTGCTTTCCTCTTCTTCGCGTTCGCATCCCCTCCATCGCATTTGCATAGTAGAAACCTGGCCTTGAGCACTGGTACTCGTTACTCTTCGTGTTCGCAGGACCTTGTTTGCGATCGCCGAAGCTGTCTACTCCTTCTACGTGATTGCATCTTCTAATTCGCAATCGCGAAGTGTCGCTTTGGGTAGCAGATAGTTCGTTCATTACGCGATTGCATAAGCCCTTCTGCGATCGCGTAGCACATTTTGGACAGTAGCCATTTTCCTTCTACGCGATCGCATCATTTTTTCGCGATCACGATGTACAAACACCTGGGCAAGCATAATATATTCTCAAAACGAGGGTTAGACCATTTTCATCATATTTTGAGTTGTAGAGCTCGATTTTGAGCGATTCTTTGTGGATTTATCAAGCAAATCGACTAGGTAAGTGTTCTTCACCTAGAATTTAATATATTTCATGATTTTATCTTTGTTTTTATCATTTAATTTGTGTTTTGAGTTGAGAAAAATGTTGGTTTTTGAAGAACATTTCCAAAATGAAAAACCACGATTTGAGGGACGAAATGGTATTGGAATTTGATGATTTTAGTATGGTCATCAGAATAGGTGTTCGGATTTTGTAAAATTTGTCGGGTTCCGAGGTGCGGGCCCGGGGGTCGACTTTTGGTTTGGACCGATTTTTAGATTTTGATAAAGATTGAGACTTTATAATCTGGAATAGTCTCTTTTGAGTTTTATTTGTGCTTTGAAGTTGTTTTGATTAGATTTGAGCCGTCTGGAGCTCATTTCACCCGAGAAGTTCATTTTTGAGTATCGGTCTGTCTTATTTGAGGTAAGTATCTTGCCTTACCTTGTGTGGGGGATTTTCCCTTAGGATTTGAGTCTTCTATGTTGATTGTAGTTCATGTACGCGAGGTGACGAGTGCGTACTCGAACTTATTTGTGGAAAGTTGTCCTTTAAGGGTTCTTAGGCCCTTATATTCACTAAGTATGAAGTTGTTCTTGATATGATTAAGTTCCTATTTACTAGTTTCACCTCTGCATGCTTTAATTTGAATTAATTTCTTCAGGATTCACTCTTATTGCCTATTTGACTATTATTTGACTTAACTGAAGATTTTACCTCTTCTATTGCCATGCTATCCTTTCATAACTCTTATCTTTATTTGGAATTATTGTTATCTCATCCTATAATTGTTCATTCTTAATTGAGGTTATGATTATCTTTCCGCTGCTTATCCTTAATTGAATTGTTGAATATCCTTCATAATTTCTCAACCTTAAAAGAAGTTAGATACTCTACATCTTAGTCGACTTGTTTTATTTGGAATTATTTGACTCATGTTAGCTTTGTTGTTGTTAAAATGTATATTGTGGGATCGTTGCTAGATATTAGTTTTCCCTTGTTGAGCTGTTCTCTTTACGCCTAACATCCTTTACTGTGGTTATCCCTTATGAATTGGTTTCACCGTTTCTTTGTGATTTAAAGTTCTTGAGTTGATTTACTTGTCATACTTTGTATTATTTTCATTGTTGTCGTTGTACTTGTTGTGGTGATGCACGAGGTTTCTGTTGTGCGGTTATGGTTATTGTGATGCACGAGGTTTCTGCCGTGCGGTTGTTGTTATGGGGTTGCACGAGGTTTCTGTCGTGCTATTGTTACTATTGATATTTGCACATGCGACGTGTCAAGGTGGGATATATATATGTGGGTTGCGCATGTGGCAAGACAAGGTGGGAACAATGTTATGCACGTGTGGCGAGACAAGGCGGGCAGTTACTTTATTATTGCACACGTGGTGAGACAATATGGGTTGTGTTAGGGATTGATTTGTGATGGCCTGGGGGCATTCTTGTTTTTTTTATATTTGTGTAGTGGTACACTTACCTGTGTGAACTTTATCTTGTGAAAGCTGTGAGAAAATATTCCACGCGTTGTCCGTTCTTTTTTCTTATGCTTATTTGCTGGTATGTTAGGATACTTGCACAAGCATACATGTAGTTAAGCACTCTTATCGGATAAGAGGTGTTCTTGATATTGTTGAGCATAGATTTCACCCTTGTTTACTTGCCTTCTATTTGAAAATGGCTCTATTAGCACGTGAGTCGTCAGTGCAGTTATGAGTTGTTATGAGGGCACAGGATGCCAAGTGTTAGGGTTCTGGTATTGAAACCCGTGAGTTGTGATTTGTTCAAGGTTCGGTACCTCATAGAGTTTGTTGACTAAAACCTGATGTAAAAGCGGTTGTAGCTGCTGAGTTATTACTTGTCCCAGATGTATTTGTGATTCCAGATCTAGGTTGTGTTCCATTCACTCTTTTTGTGTCATTTTTATGGTATTCTGCCGATACTTGTTGTTTCCTTTCTTATTGCAATTACTATTTTTGTGATCCATATTGCATAGTCTTTATGTAGATATCATATTTATGTTGTTCCTATACTTATACTTATTCAGTTTATTTGACCAATTGGTGTCTTGAATGTTCCTCGTCACTACTCCACCGAGGTTAGTCTTGATACTTACTGGGCACCGCTGTGGTGTGCTCATTCTACACTTCTCCATATATTTGTGCAGATCCAGGTATTTATTATATAGTAGCTATGTGGGTCGTTGCTGTGGAGGTCAAGGTAAACCTGTTGCTGTGTTCGCAGGCTTCGAAGTCACCTTCAAGTTTTTGTTTTGCACTGGTTATTTATATTTCTAAACAGTTATATTTAGAAATTTATAGCAAACTCTGTAGAGTTTATGACTTGTACTACCGGTTTTGGGAATTGTAAATTTTAAGAGATTTCTATTTCAAATTGTTGGATGTTATTTAGGTAATGTTGTTGTTTCAATTAGTGTTAGGTTTATCTAGTCCCTAAGACTAGTTGTCATCACGATACCCAAACGGAGGGTACTTTGGGTCGTGACACCGCCACTTTTAAGGCGATCTTTCCGTTACGCACTGCCATGGCCGTTCCGGCCGGCGGCCAGCCATCTTTTCCGGCTGGTCAGCCTCCTCCCTCTATCACCCCAACTAATATGATCACATACAACACTCAACAGCCCTTAGATTACAGTAAAGTATTGCAACCAGCAGTGCAAAACAGTACCGTGCAGTCAAACCCCAATCCTACTGTCGAGCCTATCCGGATGCGACGTGCTACTATGTTACATGGTTAGCCCTTTGTCAAGTTTACAGAATCTAAAGTTGAGCACATGAACGCAATTGAATGTTTGCAATATGTAGTTGTTGGTAAATTGCGGTATGGTTGACCAAAACTCCATGAACTACGCCCAAGCCAATGTGGAATTAAATGTGAATGCAGTGTTGGTTTTCTTATTGTAAATTTGCATGTTCTTTAGTTTCTATGCAAATTTCATTCGTTTTGGTGTCCGATTCGTAGTTCTAGGTGTTATTTTGGTATTTTGATAATGTGAGCGAGTTCGTATGATATTTTTGGACTTGCGTGCATGTTTGGTTTGGAGCCGCGAGGGCTCGGGTGAGTTTCGGATAGGCTATGGATGATTTGAACTAAAAAATTTTAGGTTTTTTCTACTTCTGCTAGTGTCTGATGAATCCTTCTTCGCGATTTGCACATCGTGAACGCGTCAGGTGTCTCGCGAACACGATAAACATCTGACGCTCAGTCATATAAACTTCCAAAAATGGGGTATTTCACCCATGCTTCACCATCTTTTCATTAGGGTTCGGCCTAGAGGCGATTTGGAGGAGAAAGTTTATCACCCTTTCATAGGTTAGTGTACTTTATTTGTTTTCTTCCATTTACATCAACTCCCATTAATTTCTAACCTTAAACTATGTTCTTTCATGGTAGAAAATTAGGGATATGGGAAGAAACGGTGGTCTTTGTAAAATTGAGATTTAGACCTCAAATTGAGGTCGGATTTCGAAACTAATTACATAATCGAGCTTGGGGGTGAATGGGTAATTGGGTTTAGGTCCGAACCTCGGCTTTTGACCAAGCAGGCCCGGGGTTGTGTCACGACCCTAAATTCTAACCTATAGTGATGGAGCCTATCGTGGTACTAGCCAAGCCGATATTTAAAAATATTCCAATATTTTTTAACAGAAAACGAATTTAAGCAATTTAAACAATAAAAGCTTTCATAAACGGGATAGAAAACCAAAATACAACATGGAAGTTTCCAACATCGGGGTGTCACTGAGTACATGAGCATCTACACATCACAAGTCTGGAAAATACTGTCTGTGATAATCTGAAAGTAAATACAATAAGTGGAAAGATAGGTAAGGAGAAACAAGGTCTGTGAAACTCCAAGCAGCTACCTCGATAGTCTCCGAGAATCCAAACTCCACAACTCAGCAGCAGCCATGACCCGATGCACCTGGGTCTGCACACAAGGTACAGGGTGTAGCGTGAGTAAAACCAACTCAGTAAGTAACAAGACTAAATAAGGAATTGAAAGTAGTGACGAGATTCACAAATATTGTTCAATTACAGAGATTTCAACATAGGAAAGTAGGCATACTCTCAAGTTCGATAAATTAGGTCAAACAATTACTCTATGACAAGTTTAAGTAGAACAGAGTGTAATATCTTTCAGAAATTTCAAGACAGTGATACATGGTAATTAAGTGCAACAATAATGAAATCAAATGCATCATCTTAAGGCCACAGTCACACAGCCTTGCCATTCACTCAACACTCAGTACTCGGTACTCGTATTCAGTAGGTACATGCGCTCACTGGGGGTGTGTGCAGACTCCAGAGGGGCTCCTTCAGCCCAAGCGCTATAATCTACACGGACAACTTACATTCTTCACGGACAACACATGTGATATAGTATAATATCTAGATCCGTACAGACAACTCACGTGCTGGACGGACAACTCACATGCTACAATATAATATCTGGATCCACACGGAAAAATCACGTGCTATAGTATTACTATCTCACAATCCGACCCCCGGCCTCACTCAGTCATAAGTCTCTCCAGTGTCTCGGGCTGTCAGTAGTCATGCAAGTCAATCCCAATAGAAATGATATAATGTATCAACAAGGAACAATAGAGACTGAGATATAATAAACAGGTAAAACTGTGATTGAGTACCAAATAGTAGTTTATCAGATAATTCAACATGTGCACGGTCTCTGTGGGTCCCTACAGTGCCAACACATAGTCTAAATATGATTTCTAACATAATTAGTGATTCAATTTATCTACTACATGGAGAATGTACAGATAACAACATATTAAACAACTACACGGTTCCACGGAATTTGACCAAGTCACAATTCCTACGGTGCACCCCCACACGCCCGCCACCTAGCATGTTCTTTACCTTAAAACCAAATGCATAAAACGTAATACGTTGTTTTGTACACTTAGAACAAAATTTAGAACTGTTACTTACCTCAATCTGAGAAAATCTCTACTCTAACACACCCTTGCCTCGCGAAATGGCCTCTGAATGCCTCGAATCTAGCCATAAATAATGCGATAAAATCAATACGGGCTAAAGGAATCAACTCCATAAGAAAATGCTAAGCAATTAATCAAAATAAAAAATAGGCTAAACCGTGCTAGAAATGTTTGAAATGAAGCCAAAATCATGAACCCTTGTATTTAACTTTCTGTCCAAAACCCTAACCTCAAACTCCCAATTTACACCTTAAATACAAACCAACTAAGTGGGAAAATCAATGGGGAAGCAAGTTTATTGATACAAAATGAGCCTAATGGACTTACCTCAAGAATTCCCTCGAAAACCTTCTCAAAAATCGGCTAAACCGTGCTTGAAATGTTTGAAATGAAGCCAAAATCGCGAACCCTTGTATTTAACTTCTTGTCCATCCTTTCCGCTTCTGCAGACACTTAACCGCAACTGCAGTGTCGCAGAAGCGACCAAAATTCTGCTTCTACGGTGAACCACTGGAGCTGGGCCTCTGCTTCTGAATCTTTGCAAATGCAGAATTCTCTATCTCACCTGCAAGCCCTTCGCATCTGCGCCCTTAACGCCGCATTTGCGACCAAGCAGGTGTAGAAATAACCTCGCACATGTGACCTACGCTCACTTCCTCCTTGGCAGCTTATGCGAGAACACACCTGCAATCCCCAATCCGCATGTGCGATTACACCAGAAGCTGGTGAGCTTCAACATTCCCTCTAACTTCAAATTGATCCGATAACCATCTGAAATCAACCTGAGGCCCACAAGATCTCAAATGAACATACCAATAAGTCCTAAAACATTATACGAACGTAGTCGATCCCTCAAATCACCTAGAACAATATCAAAAATACGAATCACACATAGATTCAAGCCTAATGTATTTTGCACTTCCAATATCTAAAAACGATGCCGAAACCTATCAAATCACATCCGATTGACTCCAACTTTTGTACACAAGTCACATTTGACATTACAGACCTACTCCAACTTCCGGGATCGGAATCCGACCCTGATATCACAAAGTCCACTCTTGTTCAAACTTTCCAAAAATTCTAATTTTTGCCATTTCAAGCCTAATTCCACTACATACCACCAAATCACAATACGGACACGCTCCTAAGTCCAAAATCACCTAACGGATCTAAAATAACCATCAAAACTCCATTCCGGAATCGTTTACTCAAAGATCAACATGACCGGTGGGGTCGTTACATCCTCTCTCTATTAAAATAACGTTCGTCCTCGAACGGGTCTAGAAATGTACCTAGAGTCTCAAATTGGTGTGGGTATATGCTCTATATATCTCGCTCGGTATCCCAAGTAGCCTCCTCATCTGGCTGACCTCTCCACTACACCTTCAACATCCGAACCTGCCACTCCAAAATAACGGTCGGCTCTACATCATAAGTCAGATCGCCATCCAACTAAACCTTGTTGAAATCCAAAACATGAGACGGATCGCTGATATACTTTAAGAGCATAGAAACATGAAATACTGGATGCACACTCGACAAACTAGGTGGCAAGGAAAGCTTGTAATCCACCTCCCTAATCCTCTAAAGTAACTCAAACGTCCCAATATACCGAGGGCTTAACTTGACCTTCTTTTTGAACCTCACAACACACTTCATGGGTGAAACCTTGAGCAGTACCTTCTCCCTGACCATGTAAGCAACATCACAGACCTTCCTGTCGGTATAAATTTTCTATCTAGACTGCATCGTACGAAGCCACTCCTGAATCATCTTAACCTTGTCCAAAGTATCCTAGACCAAGTCAGTGCCCAACAGCCTAGCCTTACCGGGCTCAAACCAACCCACCAGAGATCTACATCGTCTCCAATACAAAGCCTCAGAAGGAGACACTGAATGCTCGACTAGTAGATGTTGTTGTAGGCAAACTCCCCGAGTAGCAAAAACTGATCCAAAGAACCCCCAAACACAATGACACAAGCGTGTAGCATATCCTTCAAAATCCGAATAGTGCGCTCGGACTGTCCGTCCGTCTGAGGGTGAAACGATGTGCTCAACTCTACCTGGGTACCCAACACTCGCTGCACGGCTCTCCAAAACTGTGATGTGAACTGCGTGCCCCGATCTGAAATGATGGACACTGGATCACCGTGGAGTAGAACAATTTCTCGGATGTAAATCTCAGTCAACCGCTCCGAAGTATAAGTAGTCCCAACTACAATGAAGTGTGCGGAGTTGGTCAGCCGATCCATAATCACCCTAATATCATCGAACTTCCTCGAAGTACGTGGGAGTCCAACTACCAAATCCATGGTGATCTGCTCATACTTCACATGCTGACAGTTGAGGCACCGAGCTACAAACCCTACTATATCCTTCTTCATTCTTCTCCACCAATAATGTTGCCCCGTGTCATGATATATCTTCGCGGCACCCGTATGAATGGAATATCGCGAACTGTGGGCCTTTTGAAAAATCAACTAACGTAGCCCATCTACATTAGGCACACAAATCCGACCCTGTATCCTCAATACTCCATTATCCCCAATAGTAACATCTCTGGCATCACCATGATGAACCGTTTCCTTAAGGACAACAAATGAGGGTCATCATATTGGCGCTCTCTGATGCAATCATATAAAGAAGACCAAGAAACCACACGAGCTAGAACCCGTCTAGGCTCCGAGACATCTAATCTCATGAACTCGTTGGCCAAGGCTTGAACATCAATTGCAAGAGGTCTCTCACCAATAGGAATTAAAGAAAGGATACACATAATCACTATCTTTCTACTCAAGGCATCGGCCACCACATTGACCTTCTCGGGATTATACAGAATAGTGATATCATAGTTCTTTAGCAGATCCAACCATCTCCGCTGCCTTAAATTCAGATCCTTCTATTTGAACAAATGCTGGAGACTCTGATGATTTATAAACACCTTATAAGACACACCGTAGAGATAATTCCTCCAAATCTTCAATGCATGAACAATGGACAGCTAACTCCAAATCATGGACAAGGTAGTTCTTCTCATGAGGCTTCAACTAACGCGAAGCATAGGCAATTACTCTACCTCCCTGCATAAATATACAACCAATACCGATTTAAGAAGCATCACAATATACTGTATAAGAACCAAAAGATGAAGGTAGAACTAGAACTGGAGCTGTGGTTAAGGAAGTCTCGAGCTTCTGAAAGCTCTCCTCACACTCACCCGACCATCTAAAAATAGCACCCTTCTAGGTCAATTTGGTCAAAGGCGATGCAGCAGACGAGAAACCCTCCATGATGCGACGATAGTAACCGTACAAGCCTAGAAAGCTCTGAATCTCCGTAGCTGAAGACGGTCTGGACCAACTCTGAACCACCTCTATCTTCCTCGGATCCACCTGAATCCCCTCACTGGACACCACGTGCCCCAACAATGCCACTGAATTAAGCCAAAACTCACATTTGGAGAACTTAGCATAAAGCTTCTCATCCCTCAACCGCTGCAACATAAGCCTCAAGTGCTGGGCATGCTCCTCCTGGCTACGAGAGTACACCAGGATATCATCAATGAACACTATGACAAACGAGTCAAGATAAGGCTGAAATACGTTGTTCATCAGGTGCATCAATGATGTTGGGGCGTTGGTTATCCCAAAAGACATCACAAGGAACTCATAATGACCATAACGGGTCCTGAATGCTATCTTTAGAATATCCGCATCCCAAATATTCAACTGGTGATACCCAGACCTCAAGTCATTCTTAGTGAACACCCTCGCTCCCTGAAGCTGGTTGAATAGATCATCAATACGCGTCAAATGATACTTGTTCTTGATGGTGCACCCCAAGGTGATACACTAGGCCTAATAAACACTTATCAAGGAGTTCTTGAAGCAGCTCCTTCAGTTCCTTCAACTCAATTGGTGCCATACGATACGGTGGAATAGAAATAGGCTGAGTACCCAGCACCAAGTCAATACCAAAATCAATATCCCAGTCGGGCGGCATGCCCGGCAGGTCTGCATGAAACACATCTACAAATTCTCACACCACCGGAACAGAATCAATAACAGGAGTATCAGCACCAACATCCCTCACAGAGGCCAACTAAGATAAATAACCCTTCCCAACCTTTCGATGGGCCTTCAAATATGAAATCACTCTGCTGGGAATATATTCTAGAGAACCCCTCCACTCGATCCTTGGCAACCCCGACATCGCCAATGTCATAGTCTTAACGTGACAATCTAGAACAAAATGTCATGGAGACCGCCAATCCATACCCAATATCACATCAAAGTCCACCATACTAAGCAATAAGATAACAAATCTAGGCTCAATTCCCCCAATAGTCACTACACACGACCGATATACACGGTCCACAATAATAGTATCGCCCACTGGTGTAGATACATGAACAGATGAAACTAAGGACTCATGGGGCATATCCAGATACTGAGCAAAATACGATGATACATTGTCACGACCCAAAATACCACCATCTATGAGAGAATGGAGATACAAAGGTTCAAATTTCAAATTCAACAAATTCTGCACGACAGGAATGAAAGAAATGAAATTTTCCTAACAGTTCTGTAGCCTCTCGAAGATAAGTACAAACGTCTTCGTACCGATTCTCAAGACTCTACTAGACTCATTCGTGACTCATAGAAACTATGAACCTAGAGCTCTGATACCAACTTGTCACGACCCAAAATCTCACCACAGGAGTTGTGATGGCACCTAGTCTCTAAGACTAGGTAAGCTGATTTCCATTGCATTTTTGAAGCCATTTTATTTATTGAATTAATTAAGTAACCAAAACTAACAACGAAAATAATTACAATATATAACCGCCGAAGACTGGTAGTACTGAGTCACGAACTCTAACCGAATACATAAAATGATCACGAGGACCAAATATACAATACTGTTTGATTAAACATTAATAGTACAATGAAGTGGAAAGATTCCAAGGGATTGCGATGACTAAGCAGCTCTACCTTGAATCCTTACGATCCCGCTTTAATTCTTCTCAAGTCCAATAACTCCAATACCTGGCTCTGCACAAACAAATGTGTAGAAGTGTAGAGTGCGCACACCACAGCAGTGCCTAGTAAGTATCAAGACTAACCTCAATGAAGTAGAGACGAGGTACAGTCAAGACACTCACTAGTCTAATAACCTGTGCAATATAATATACAAAAATAATATGAAACAAATAATAATAAAAGCAAGATAAAACAACCAGTGATATGCACAACAGACAATAGGAATACCATTAATATCACTCATCAAATAATAAACACAATTACACCCAATTAAATCAAGCCCTTCAAATAAATGTCTTTCACATAGTTCTTCCAGATAACTCTCTTTCAAATATAATTTTCTCAAGTAATTATTTTTGAAATATAAATCTTTTCAAATACAATTTCCTCAAATAAATATCTTTAAAAATACAATTCTTTTATATAATACTTTCTAAGTAAAAATCCATCCAAATAAATATTTTGAATATAATTCTTTCAATTAAAAAGTCACCATGTGACACCTCCTTTCAAAATCATCAAAATACGGGTCTCAGCACATTTTCATATTTTTCGTAAATACGGGTCTCGGCCCATTTTCATATTTTAACGGCACCTCGTGCCCATAATTAAATCATCATTTTTGCCCAGCACCTCGTGCCCTCATTTCATATCACAACTGCACGGACAATTCACGTGCCAAATATCCACATTTCATATAAAAATTCAAGGCACCTCATGCACACACTTCATTTTATAAACCGCTTGGCAATAGCCACAGGCTCCCAATTTCAAAATAAATCAGATTATTATCAATTTACTAACAACAAGACAAGTTGAACAAGGTATAAACATAAACACAAGAAAATTACAACAACACATGAAAATTTTCAACACCACAACCCCACATCATCACATATCGTCCCTGACAATAGCCACCATTATCGTTCTTATTTCCACCCTTATCGCTCCTTTAGCCACCCTTATCGCTCCGCCCAGACAATATCAATAGCCACCTTTATCGCTCTTATTGCCACCCTTATCGCTCATATAGCCACCCTTATCGCTCCGCCCAGACAATATCAATAGCCAACAAACACAACAATGAAATGCCACCCTTATAACCACATAATATCACGGTGAAATGCCACCCTTATCTCCCCAAAATAACAACTCACACAACACAACAATTTACATGGGAACTTATCATAACATAACAAAAATCAATTCATATCACAATTTGCCCAATGGCCACAACCAAATTTCAAAGCTACAACCAAGTCAATTAATTTCATAGCAAATAGCCAAATGATCCACACAATGTGTACAACACCCAAAAATAATCAATAGAGATAGAAATTACTCCACATAAGGCAAAGTCTTCATAAAAGATCAAATTTTCAATAATTATATAAACACCTCCTCTTAAGCTCATTTAATTAATTATTTGCAAAGGGGGAAAATTCAAATGAAATTAAATTTCAATAATTATCAAGCCAGCAAATTCACGAAACTTCATAAATTATCAAATAACAATCACATCACATCGTCATATAACAACAGAATCAACAACAAGGGTTTAAGCACGACAAGTAGATGATTAAATATGTGCCAACAATTATCCAATTTACTAAACAATATGCTCAAGATTTTAATTACCCAAGTGGCATATAAGACTCAATGCCTAAAGGGAATTTCCCTCTCTCGAGGTTAAGCAAGACACTTACCTTTTTGAAGTTAGGCCGATATTCCAAAATAGGCTTATTGTTTGAATTGACCTCCGGGTCATTCAAATCTATCCAAATTAATTATATAACTTCATTAAAATTCATCGAAAGAAATTCCAGATAATAATACATCGACTTAAAAATTAATTCCAAATAGTCAACAAAAGTCAACGCGGGCCCGCCTCTCGGAACCCGAAAACATTTTCATGAAATACGAACACCCATTCCGATACGAGTTCAACCATACCAATATTATCGAATTCCAATAACAAATCGACCTCCAAATCTTAAATTTTCGTTTTTTAAAGATTTTTTCTCCCATTAAATCCGAATTAAATGATTGATTCAAAGATATAATCATGGAAATTAATCAAAACTGGATAAGAATCACTTACCCCAAACACCCACGCAAGAATCTCTCCAAAAATCGCCTTCTACCGAGCTCCCAATTTGATTTTGAGTTATGAACTCAAACCACCATATTTGGGACTTTTAATTCTGCCCAGATACACTTTCTTCGCGTTCGCGAAGGCCAAAATCCAGCTGCCTCAAATCTTTCTTCGCGTTCACGTGACAAGTGTCGCGTTTGCGAAGGTCAACTACTTCTGCCCCATAATTTCCTCTTCGCGTTCGTGAATTCCTCATCGTGTTCGCGATGACCAGCTGACAAACTCCTTCGCGTTCGCGAACGCTAAATGACTCGAGGCCACTATCTTCCTTTTTCTTCTTCGCGTTCGCGTCACCTGGGTCGCGTTCGCAATGGCTTTCCCTACTCCTTCTTCACGTTCGTGTTCATAGCTTCACGTTCGCAAAGGACAAATCATCATCCCCTTAAACTCCTCTTCGCGAACGCGAGACTTTCTTCATGTTCGCGAAAAAGGAAGCTAGACTTCAGCAACAGCAGTCCAAACAGCTCTAATTTGGTCTGAAACACATCCGAGCCCCTCGGGACCCCATCCAATCCTGCTAACCAGTCCCATATCATAACACGGACACGCTCGAGGTTCCAAATAACATCAAATTACAACAAAAATACAAATCGCACCATAAATCAAACTTATGAACTTCAAAATCTTCCAACTCCTAAAACTCGTGCCGAGACCTATCAAACCAACCCGGAATGGCGTCAAATTGTGCAGGAAAGTCCCAAATAACATAACGGAGTTGTTCCAACTCTCGGAATCGCATTCTGACTCTGATATCAAAAAGTGAACCCCCCGGTCAAACTTTTTAAAAATTTTGAGTTTCGCCATTTCAAGCTTAATTCCACAACGGACCTCTAAAAAATTTTCCGGACACGCTCCTAAGTCCAACATCATCATACGGAGCTAACGGAACCGACGAAACTCCATTCTGGAGTCGTCTTCATATAGTTCTGACTACGGTCAAAATCCTAATACTTAAGCTCCCTTTTTAGGAACTAAGTGTCCCAAATCACTCCAAATCATCCGTAATTCAAATTCGACCAGACATGCGGGACATAATACATATTGCATGGCTGCTCGAAACCTTAAGTCACTGAATGGGGAGTAAATTCTTAAAACGACAGTCGCTGTAAGAACCGTGGCTAGCTGGTGCACCACGATGAGCTGGACGAGTCGTATGAGCAGGCCTATAAGGACGACCCCTACTGTGGTATGACTGCCCCCGTAAGGTACACCACCGAAACTACCAGAACTTCGAGGCCTCTTAGCCTCCCTCTCACCATGCTCCTGGCTACAAACCATCTCTATCTGCCGATAAATGTCAACTACTTCGTCAAAAGTGGCACCAAATACCCTCTCGCTAGTCATAAGAAACTGAAGATGATACATGAGGCCATAAATGAACCTCGTAATCCTCTCCCTATCAGTGGGAACCAACCAAACTGCGTGGTGAGCTAACTCAGAAAACCTCTTCTCGTACTAGGACACAGACAAGTCTTCCTGCCGTAGCTGCTAAAACTGTATGTGCAGCTCCTCCCTGTGAGACTGTGACACGAACTTCTCCAAGAGGAGAAAGAAGAACTCCTGCCATGTAAGTGGTGCTGCACCAACCAGCATGTGCCTCTAATACGCCTCCTACCATCTAAAGGTAGCCCCAAAAAACTATAAAGTAGTGAACGAGACCTCACTAGTCTCAAGAATACCTGTTGTATGAAGAATCCGCTGGAACTTGTCCAAGAAGCCATGGGCATCCTCTAACTCAGCACTGCTAAAGGATGGAGGCCGAAACCTCCCAAATCTCTCAAGTCCCCTCTGCTCATCATCAGCCATAACTGGGACCACCAGGGCTTGAGCAGTTGTAACCAGCTGGGCGTCTAGTACCTCCGGTGTTTGAAGTCCCTACATCGCCTACTCTGTAGTACGTAAAGCGGGGGTATAAGTACCTCCCCCGGCCTGAAAAGTGACTGGCGCGGTCTGAGCCAAAACCACTTGAGTAAGATTAGGGCAAACTGTCTATATCTATGCCAATGCCTTCTGAAGGCCTGGAATCACAATGGGCACAGCAGGTGCATAAGCTGGCCCAACTAGCTCAACTACATCCGGAACCTGCTCCTGAGCTGGAGAAACTAGTGGATCTGCATGTACTTCTCTAGCTGCTGTACGAGCTGCACCTCTGCCCCTACCGCGACCTCGGCCTCTCGTCGCCCTAGCTGGTGGTACGGGTGGTTGTCCATCCTATCTGGTAGCACGTGTCCTCACCATCTGTGAGAGAATAGAATATAGAAGTTTAGTTACCGGAACCAACAAATTCGCATGACAAGAATACAAAAATGTGAAATTTCCTAAGGGTTCGACAACCTCTCTAAGATAAGTATAGACGTCTCTGTACCGATCCGCAATACTCTATGTCACGAACGAAAATTCTAAGTTGTCGTGATAGCGCCTATTGTAGTACTAGGCAGGCACACATTTAAAAATATTTTCAACACTTTTAACAGAAACTGAATTTAAGTAGTTAAACAATAAAAAATTTCATAAATGGGATTGGAACCCAAAATACAACTCGGAAATTCCCAACATCGGGGTGTCACTGAGTACATAAGCATATATACATCACAAGTCTGCAAAATACTGTCTATGATTATCAGAAACTAAATACAATAATTGGAAAGATAGGGAAGGAGAAACAAGGTCTGCGAAACGCCAAGCAGCTACCTCGATAGTCTCCGAGTATCAATATTACAAAAATGGAGATGTTTTACATCTACCAAGCAACGGATTTTCAACAAAAGAAGTTATACTACGTAATATTATAGCAACGGGATTTTGTGATTTTAAGGGAGTACGGTGTTATATTCCTCAAGAATATCATATGGAGTTTTCCCTACTTCGATTCGCTGTTACGCATTGTCGCAATCAACGGTGTTAAAGGAATTTTTAAGAGAATCGGTTTAGGTATGTTAAGACTATCCCTTTTTTCTTTTTGGCATGATCTATATGACACGAACGAAACGTGCAAATGCACAACTTCCATAAATGACTCTATTCATAGAAATATTAGGGGTGTCTATATTCTTTATTCCCCATGTGAATTAATATTTTATATTATGTTCATAGGTCTCAGAAAAATACGTAGTTGATAAACTTTATACGACAGCCATATTATTTTTATGACAAAAGAAATCTTATTAACGTGTTTCATATGCATTTGATGCATTTATACATGCACATTGACCCATGACCAGATGGCGTTATATACTCGTATATATATGTACATGGGATATGGAAAAGGTTACGGCGTTATAAACGCACCACCACCTGATCAGCTGGTATACGTTGATGATTTGCCCATAGTGGCCGAGATGATATGATGGGATGCCCTCAGAAGCTTGATGATGTTATGAACACATATACCTATGCATGGTATGACATTTATACGCATATGCATGGCATTGTAAATATCAATGAATCACAGAGTTATTCAGATTTACATGTTGAGTCTTTTACTCCTTGTTTCTATCATGTCTATTAATTACTAAATTTCATTCCTTACATACTCAATACGTTATTTGTACTGACGTTCCTTTTGCTTGGGGATGCTGCGTTTCATGCCCGCAGGTCCCGATAGATAGGTATGAGCCCTCCAAGTAAGCTATAAGCTCAGCGAAAGGTGTTGGTGTGCTCCATTTGCTCTGGAGTTACTTGTTTGGTCAGTATGATTTACACGTGTATTATTTGGTATGGTGGGGCTATGTCCCGACCTTTACGACAAATATAAATTCTTAGAGTTTTGTAGACAGATGTCATGTACATAAAGGATTGTATGGCCTTGTTGGCCTATGTTCAGTGTACGAGTTGCTATTAT
Organism: Nicotiana tomentosiformis; assembly: GCF_000390325.3. NCBI lineage: Eukaryota > Viridiplantae > Streptophyta > Magnoliopsida > Solanales > Solanaceae > Nicotiana > Nicotiana tomentosiformis. The sequence continues at coordinate 21,516 of NW_027174696.1, forward strand.
GGTCTTATAGGCCCGTATGTCTTATGTATAAGTTGGTATTTCATGTTGTATTCTACTTATCTCACGGCAGCCTCTTCGGCTCAGTTATCTATGATAGTATGATACGAAAAGATACGTTATGTTGGTACTCGGTTGAGTAAGGTACCGGGTGCCCATCGTGGCCCATCGGTTTAGGTCATGACACCGGGATGTGCGACCGTATAAGAAAATGTGTGGTCAGCACAATGAGAGGTCAGATTGTGTACTATATAACCGAGGCTTAGGGTATTATTTCACATTTGGACTTTAGGAGCTCGGTTTGTGACGATGTTTCATGGGTTTTCAAGAAATTCATTGGGGTAATTGATTCTAACTCGGATTTGGTTAACATACATGAATATATCATTATTTTCATCATTTAATTAGTGTTTTGAGATGGACATTTTGGGGAAATTGTAGAAATCTCATAAAGTGATTTTTTGAGATTTCAATGTCAATTCAGAGTCGGATTTGAGTGAAACTAGTATGGTTGGACTCGTAATTTAATGCATTGTTGGATTTTGTAAGTTTCTTTGGATTTTTGAGACGTGGGAACGGGGGTCGGTTAGAGCTGATTTCGGATTTTGGCTATAATTTCATATATTTCTTGTCGAATTAATTCCTTTAGACTATATTGATTGCATTGTGCTGCTTGTGACGAGATTTGGGGCGTTTAGAGATGGATTTGAGAGGCAAGGGAATTTTGGAGAAGAATTTAACTCGGATTGAGGTAAGTAACACTTTCAAACTTGGTTCTGAGGGTTCGAAATCCTGAATTATGTGTTATGTGATTGATATTGAGGTGACGCACAAGTGACAAACGTGCGGGCATTCACCATGAGAATTGTGACATGGTTGACTCCATGGAACTGTATAGTGGTCCTATCTTTGTTATATCTGTGTTTTCATTATGTGATAAAGTAATTGAGTTGTCACTCGTGCCAGATATCATGTTTTGGCTTTAAGCCGGTACTTTTGGGACCCGTGGTGGTCGTTTCTTGCTGTTGTCTTACTGATTTCATTGATATTTCGTACTCAGTCATATTCATTCATTTCATATATTATATCAGTCTTTGTTGTTATTTATTGATGCATCATATCATTGTTTTCGGGCTAGTATCATGACATTGTGAGCCCGTGAGAGAGAGACTGGAGAGATTGATGACTGAGTGAGGCTGAGTGCCGTATTATGAGTGACATTTATGGGATCGGGCTTCACGCCGCAGTGGTTATACTGATTTATGATAGCGCTTGGGCTAAAGGAGCCCCTCTGGAGTCTGCACCCCCCACACACCCACCCAGTGAGCGTGGTTGATATTATTGAGAGATGGATCTTCCCTAGATATGGATCTTATCCAAAGCATTTTATACCTGAAGATGGATCTTCTCCACGGGCTGGATTTTCCCTACTCGATACTGGGTGACTGATGGTCAGTGATGTATATATTCCGGGATGAATCTTTCCTGGGTTGTTTGGGCCATATACAATACCGAGTGATTGAGCATTTGAGAGTGTGAGCACATGAGGTTGTCAGCATGGTGCATCACATACAGCATATGCATTGGCATGGTAGAAGTAGAAGAGTTATATTCTTCATATCATTCAAATTTGGTCCATTTTATTGTTTTAAGATACCTATCGAAATTGAAAGTATGTCTACATTTCTGTACTATTATGTTTTATATTGAACTGTGCTGGTTGAGTTTGTCACTACTTTCAGTAAGTACCTCTGTTACTGAACGGAGAAATGTGTTCTGAAATTCCTTGCAATGATGCCCCCAAACCGTTTCCTGGCTCATAACCTTGTCTCATCATAAGTACAGCCACCATTACAGATGTGGCGGAGAGACGCGGATGTAGAATGGGTTTTCCTTCCTCAACATGGTCCACATCAACCACTTTGAAAGCCTGATAGACAATAGACTCACATCCATCCTTGGCCTCAATACATGGGATTAACGGGTCTTTATAAATGGATGACTCATCTTCTCCGTGAACAATAATTTCTTGCATGTCGTGCTCGAATTTGAGCATCTGATGCAAGGTGGATGGCACAGCTCGGGCCGTATGGATCCATGGCCTTCCAAGAAGAAAGTTATAAGAATTTTCCATGTCCACTACCTGGAAGACAATTTCAAAATCAACAGGCCCAATCGTCATGGTGAGGTTGATCTCCCCAATGGTATCTCTCCCTGAGCCATCGAAAGCCCGGATGCGAACATTGCTGGGTCGGATCCTGTATGTATTGATCTTTATACTTTGCAAGGTAGAGAGGGGGCATACATCTACACTCGAGCCTCTATTAACCATGACTCGCTTCACATAATGCCCCTCACATTTGACAATCAAGTGCAAAGCCCTATTGTGACCTGACCCCTCCTCAGGAAGTTCATCATCAGTAAAGGAAATTTTGTTCACCTCAAAAAATCTATTGGCCATCTTCTCTAACTGATTCACGGTGGTATTCTCTGAGACATGTGCCTCGTTCAGGATTTTGATTAGTACACGGGCATGCTCTCCTGAGTATATAAGCAGAGATAACAGAGAGATTTGGGCAGGAGTCTTTCTCAGCTGGTCAATGATTGAGTAATCCTGAACTTTCATCTTTTTCAAAGACTCCTCCGCCTCTTCTTCAGTGACCGGTTTATTTATTGGCATTTGGACTTCTCTGATTTGCTTAGCCTTCCTCAACTCTTCTAGAGAGTAACACCTCCCTGATCGAGTCAAAACTCCAGTTTCCCCCACTTCTTCTATGATTTCCTTACCTTTGTAGGTTACTACAGTTTTGTTGTAGTTCCAAGGGATGGTTTTCGTATTTGTTATACGGGGTTGTGTGGCAGGCTTGATTATGATCGGCTCTATTATACCCATCGTACCGCCCTGATTCTCCTTTGTGATGGGGTGACCTCCAAGGACGTATAACTTTGGGCTTGGAGCATTGGAGCGAAACTCCAACCTCGAGATTTTTGTAACAAATAAAGTTGCTCTCTCTGAGCTCTGGGCACCTTTAACAACCAACGGTGCGGCTGCTGATTGAGGAGACAAGATCTCGAAAACTATCAAGGTAGCTGCATGGCGTTCGCAGGACTTGACTCTCCTTCATTATATTTATTTGTACTTCAGCTTTTAGTCCTTAGACATTGTAGTAGACTGTAAACTTTTATAGATGCTCATGTACTCGGTGACACCCCGATTGTTTTGGGAGAGATTTGTATTGCGTTGTGGTTTTATTTCAGTTTTTAAATGGTTTATTAAATATTAACTACTTCCGTATTATTTTCAAAGTTTTTACTTGGTGATCTGGTTGAGTAGTTGGCTCGCCTAGTTCCACGATAGGAGCCATCACGACGGTTGGTTTTGGGGTCGTGACATAGAGATGAATTTAACTAGAACTCTTCCACCAAGGAAGAGTAAAGCATTAGAACTCTAGTTATTTCTTATTCTACTAACAATATATATATATATATATATATATATATATATATCAGGCTGTTCTCTTTTACAGTTGACGCACAAACACTGAAGTTAAGCAAGAGTTGAGGGAAAAATAGAAAGGCATTTTGTAAGCAATTCCTGTGTGTTTCAAGTGGCGAACCTAAAGTTACATGAACCGGATAGAAGAACCAGTTCCAAGTGTTTGTTATTTAATGTAGTTCACTTATAGTAGGGCTTTTGAGTTGTACCTTTTAGCTTTACCTAGAAGGATTTGTACTAGTTACTTTGAGTTGTAGTATTCAAGTTAGAGTAAACTTGAAGTTGTCCCAACAACCTCGGGCTGATTGCCAAAAACAGTTAGAGTTAATCCTTAGGTTTACAACAGTGGAGTGTTGGAAAAATTTTACTGTGAAGTATGTCATAGTTTTTTCATCTTTTGAGCCAGGTATTTTCCACGTAAATATCCCTTGTGTTCTTTACTTTATGCATTATTTGTTTTGCAACTGTAATGTAAGGAACGCATAAAAGAACTAGTGTAATGACCCGGCCGGTCATTTCGAGAGTTTTTTCCCCATTTCTACTTATTTTTGTGTTATTCAGCTATATTATGTTAGATCGGGTTAGTTGGTTCGGGACTGGAGTGGTTTCAGAGTGAATTGAGACACTTAGCTTCTTAAGTAGAAACTTAAGTTCGAAAGATCAACCAGATGTTGACCTGTGTGTAAACGATCTCTGATTTGAATTCCGATGGTTATGTTAGCTCCGTTATGTGATTTTGGACTTATAAGTGCGTCTGAAATGTGATTTGGAGATTCGTGGTAGAATTAGGCTTGAATTGGCGAAATTAGAAATTTGGCGATTTCAGTCGGCAGTTGAAATTTGATATCGGAGTCGGAAAGGAATTCTAAAAGTTGGAGTAGGTTCGTAGTGTCATTTGTGACGTGTGTGCAAAATTTGAGGTCATTCGGGAGTGGTTTGTTTATTTTAGGCATCAGTTGTCGAATTTGGAAATTTATAAGTTCTTAGGCTTGAATCCTAGGGTAATTTAGTGGTTGGATGTTGTTTTGAGTGATTTGAAGGTTTGACTAAGTTTGTATGTTGATATATGACTTGTTGGTAGTTTTGGTTGTGGTCCCGAGGGCCTCGGGGTGATTCCGGGTGGTTAACGGATTTGTTGAAGTTGGAAATTGCAGCTGGAGGTGTTGCTTCTGCTATTTCCGCACCTGCGGAAGAAAGGGTCACAGGTGAGAGGCCGTTGGTGCGCGTGGGGAGTGCGCAGGTGCAGGAGATGCTGGGGCAAGGCTGGGAATGGAGGTGCGAAAAATTTTCCGCATCTGCGAGCCCGCAAGTGCGAGGCCTTGAGCGCAGATGCGGAGTTTGGACTAGTTTCGCAGATGCGCAACTGGGACCGCAGATGTGAGTCTACAGGTGTGAGGAAGCGGTCCGCAGGTGCGGAAGCTGGGTGATTAAGTGAGTTGGGAAGGTGCGTCTTCTTGGACCGCAGGTGCGGTCGCGCGGGTGCGAGAAAATGGCCACAGGTGCGAAAAACCTGGGCAGAAACCATAAATAGAACCCTGCACGAATTTGGTTCATTTCCACCATTTCTATTCGGTTTTTGGAGCATTTGGGAGAGATTTGAAGAGGGAATCAAGGTGATTTCGTTAAGGTAAGTTACTTGAGCCCTAATACTTGTATATATGATGATTTTTCGTTGTTTAATCATGATAATTAGTGAAAATGAGGGGTTAGGGCTTGGAAATTTGGAAAGTAATTTAAGGATTTGAAGGACCAAACGATGTCGGATTTTGATGAATTTGGTATGGTTAGACTCGTGAGTGAATGAGTTTTCTAGTTTTGTAAATTTTGTTTGATTTCGAGACGTGGGCCCGGGGGCCAGGTTTGAGCCAATTTGAATTTTTGTGGAATTCATTCCATTAGCATATATTGATGGTATTGTACTGATTGTGAATAGATTTGGAGCATTCGAAGGCCGAGTTCAGAGACAAGAGCATTGCGGGGTAGAGATTTGACCGGTTAGAGGTAAGTAACGATTGTAAATCTAGTCTTGAGGGTATGAAACCCTAGATTTTGTATCATTCTACTATTTTTAGTGATGCACATGCTAGGTGACGGGCGTGTGGGAGTGCACTGTTGGGGATTTGTGACTTGGTCCGTCCCGTAGCAACTATAAAGTTGCATACTTTGTTGAAACCATATGATACTTATATGTTTTAGAAAGGATTTCTATAAATTGGGCTGAATGCCATGTTTGGGCCTTGCTCCAATGTTATTTGGACCTTTAGGGGTTGTTTCTTACCATCCTCTCATTTTTTTTAATTGAAAATATATACTCAGTCATGTTTATACTTGTTTACTGATGAGTGGTGATTTTACCACTTATTCTAGTCTCTTTTCTTTAGATTTTACGTCCTTTAATTATAATGTGAGGTTGTTTATGGTATATATTGCTAGATTTTCAGGTAAATGATGCCACGAAGATACTTGAATTCAAGTGAAGCAGAATTGAGAAACAAAGAGTACAAAAGTGCAAAATCCTTCAGTGATTTCGCATTTGCGGAACACTGCCCGCATATGCGACCTCGTATCTGCGAGCTGAAGGGCCACATCTGTGAAGCAAGGGAATTCTACATAGGCTCGCACCTACAATGGTTTATCCTCATCTGCAGAATCGCACTTAGCCCACAGTGTCCGCACCTGCGGAGAAGGCAAAATCCACTGGGATCACGCATCTGTGATTGAAGGCCCGCATTTGTAGAGCCACACCTGCGAGGAATTTTCCGCAGGTGCGGTCAACGGGTCTCTGACCTGGGAAGTATTGGCATTTCACATTTTCTCTACTCCAAACCCACAAAAACCAGAGAATATCATATCTTGGAGAATCTTTGGCTTATTTTCAGTTCATATACAAGAGAGAACAAGTCTTGGAAGCTAGGGTTCTTGCACACACACTTGGGTCTTGAAGATTTGAAGATTTTGGTTGAGAATTTCTTACTCCTTTATGCTCATTTCTTGATTTTTCTGCTTTGTATTGTATATCTAAGTGTGTAGCATTTATTTCCAATACTTGAATCTTGTTTATGGAAATACTCATATTTAAAGTGTGGATTAAATACCTTGTTCTGCTTATGTATTAAATGATTTTTATTTATTATGAAGCGAGTTGTTGTTTCTTTAATTATTCTTGCTCTTGAATATTTCGAAAGGGGTTAGCTATCCCTAGGATTTACCCATTTACTTCGGATTAATTTTGGGAAAAATAGTTCGGGGGTTGGGAAAGATTAATTAACAAGAACTTGAGGCTTTAACCCTCACTTTATAGATTCTACCTAGGGATAAGAATGAACTACTTGTAGCCATATTCGGGTGTGCTTAATCTCTTAATTGTTTTACGGACAATTAAATTAGGAAATCTTGTTAGTCTTCGAGAGAAGCTAATATAGAATTATTATCTGAGGCTAATAAATAATAAACTCATTCATATTTATAAAATTGTTAAATATATTGGATCGTTACTTGAGTGTAAATCCCGATGCACCCATGCTTGTAGCCATTGATCATTTTACTTGCTTTCTAGGTTAGTTTATGTTTTCGCATTTAGCTATAATATTTTCTCAACAATCATTCTAAGTGTTTGGAATTGCATAATAAGTGATAATTCTCTTACATTCCTAATCGCCTATATATTGTTCTCTATGGGATTCAACCCCGACTCATTGTTGGGTAAATTATATTGCATGCGACCGTGTCCATTTACTTTTTAGTAGTGGATTTGGACGTCAACAAAATTGGCGCCGTTGCCGGTGAACAATTTGGCGTAGTTTAGGTTGTTTGAGAAATAAGCGTAAGTGCTTTGGTCCAAACTTGTGAATATTTGTGTAATTATCTTTCTTACATTGGTATATGTTTTTTTCTTGTTTATTTTCTTAGTTTTGAAAAAAACACATATGGCATCATATAATGAAAATTGGTTGGATGGTAGTTGTTCATACTTTGATGACCCTTGTCCTTATTGTGGAGGACCACACTCATGACAAAATTGTTTAAATTCTCTCGGGGGTGGAATGTACACACAATCCCAAACCCACAAGTGGAGTATTTGTGATAAATGTGGTCATCAAAATGGTCATTGGGATGATTGTACTTATTTGTCCCTCCCTTCCCCAAGCCCCCGCTATGATGATTCTACTCTTTGTGATAAAAATTATAGGGTTATGGAAGTGGAAGAAATTGAGCATGGTCAAAATGGAAAGTTTAAGCTCATGTTAGAATGCCTACTTGAAGGAGGAAACAAAGAGCAAAATGCCTTGGAAGAGCTTTTGGAAAATAGTTTCCAAAATGATTTGGTGCTTGAAAGGTTAAACTTACAAATGGGAGAAATGCTTGAAGCTTTAGAGGTCCAAAAAGCCTCGGAAGTGGATGATAGCCAAGAAACTTCCTTAGATGTGGAAGCCAAAAATCCTTCCTTGGCACTTGATCAAAACCAAGAAGAACTCTCAAATGCTCAAAATGAAAGGATGATGCTCATGTTAGAGGCCATTCTTGAAATTGAGGAGAAGCAAAGCTTAGCACTCGAGGACTTAAAAAAAGCACTAACTCAAAATTATGATAATATACGCACCTTGGAAAATAAAATGAAAATATTGGTTGAGGCTCACTATGCCCACCAACTTGAGAGTGTGAAAAGAGATCAAGAAGAGTCCGACTTCTAGGAAGAAAGTGAGCTTTATTTTGAGGAATCAAGTATTGAACTTCCGCCAACCGACTCCATGAGTGTTAATGATGCCAAGAAAAATATGAAATTAGAGTGAACCGGTGTAATGAAAATATGGTTGAGATTGACTCTAGTCCGAGGGAAAAAGAGGATGTCAAAATCCGGGAAGATTTGCAATTTGAAAGCTTGAGGTTGCATTCCAAGAATTTTTCCACTTTGGAATTGTATGGTGATATGGGAGTTGAGCCGTGTGAATCCATATGGAAGTGCAAAGAAGAAAAACAAGAGCCATACATTTTGCAATTTGCATATTCAAAAAGGCAAAATGACATTCTACACATGAAGGCCAAGAAACGCAAAATGAAGAAATTGAAGTTTGGCTTGATCATTTACTTACTACCACCCTCCGTTGCTCATGGTCACAAGCTTTATTCCAAGTTAGGTTGCCAATTCATATCTTCCAAGTGGTGAGAAAAGTGGTAAAGTTGATCCGCATCGTGCCACGACGTTAAATGCGGTGCTTGGTGGGAGCCAACCCATCGTTTTCAAAATGTTTTCTCGTTTTTGAAATTTTCTTTTTTAGAATAGCTTAGTATTTTTGACTAATCTATCATGTTTCAGATTTTTTGGAGTTGAATTAAGAAGTTTGGGGTGTTGGAACAAACCAAAGCAGTAGCTGCCCAGAATTGGCCTGCCAAATCCCAGCATAACCGCACCTACGGACATAAGCAAGCAGGTGCGCTCACGCAGAAGCTTAAACTATGGCGCAGATGCACAACATTCGCAGGTGCGACGTAAAACTCGCAGAAGTGGCTTCGCAGAAGCGCTTCTGGAGTCGCATGTGCGGAAATCGAACTAGTTTAATGAAATAACCCCTCATTTCATCAGGTAAACTCTAAAACAAATTTTCCCCAAACGCAAACTCCTCTCATATATCACGCTACTGCTCTTCATCACTACTCACGCGAGTTCTCACACAAGACAAGGCAGGTATCGCTCATATGCTCTTCTCTTTCCTTCTTCTCTTTCCTTCTTCTTCTTCCTCATTTCTGGGTTTCCATGTCCATCCCCTGACTCCCCTGTTCCCTTTGTTTGTTATTAGGGTGAGGATATTGGTTGAGAGTATGTATTGTGTGTTTTTGTGTTGAACATGACTGTTGGGGGAAATCTGAATACCCAAAAGTTTTGTAAAGAAGCATAAATTCTCACTGCTTGTAATATTCTCGACAAATTATCCAAAAGAAAATTGTTTGCTAGGTACCTGAAAATCAAGTTTAATAGAGTCATAGGTTTATATAATGCACTAATTTAGAAGTCTTGAGTATAAATTATGTTCTAAAAATCTTGTTTGAAGAGTCAAAAATTCTGGGCATTTGAAGTTTTAAACCCACTGACGAACTTCGCAGAAGCGAATAAAATGGCCTCGCACCTGCGTAGACTGTACGCAGGTGCGAACACTGAGGAAATTGGCAAAATCGCAAAAGCGGATAAAAACCCCGCAGAAGCGGGACCGCGCCTGCGATGGCTTTTCTGCAGGTGCAGAAATTGGGCAGATTTCCAAATTCCAATTGCTTTCCATCTGGAGCTTCCCGGGCCCATTCGACTCGATTCTTTGGCCTAATTGCTTTGTTTTAAATTTCCTAATATGATTCTACTGCCCGACTAACGTCGTTTTGATTTTGTTGAAGGTACTTCGAGCTAAAATGGACCCGAAGAAGCTCAAACTTGAGAAGGGAATTACCGATGACAAAGTGTCTGAACGTCTTCCGGATTTCCTTGGTCGGCTAGTTACAACCAGTTGGACCTGCTTCATCCCCACTCCACGCGATGCCAATGAGGAATGGGTTAGGGAATTTTATGCCAATTTAAGGTGTACACATTTCCAAAACAATGAAATCACTATAAGAGGGAAGACTGTGAGATTCGGAGCTGAAGAGATAAATGATGTCTATGGGCTACCAAATCAACCGCTCGAGCCAGTGCAAGAAAAAGATACATGTGACAATGGTAATTGTCTAGTCGCAAAGCTATTTCTTCCAGGTCATAAAGTGACTTGAGCTACAAAGAAGAAAGGAATCAAATATGGTGATTTCACAACTGAAGCAAAAATGTGGTTGTATATCATTGCGACCAGAGTGTCTCCTTGTGGGAACGTGTCTGATGTTCCATATACTATGGCCTTGATAATTGCTTGCATCCTTGATCGCATTCCTGTGAATGTCGGTCACTACATTGTTTGGGAGTTGAAGGAATACGTGCTTCAAGGTGGCACATTATTGATATTTCCATCATTGATTACAGGGTTGTGCCGGCGTGCACATGTTGTGAAATGGAATGGAGATCATTTGATACCGGCAGACAAGCCATTACACCCATTAAGAGGGAAAGAAGTAGGCAGTGTATTGAAGAGAAATAAGAGCAAAATGGAGATTACTGTAGGTGAGGGGTCCTCCTCACAGACTGCTCAGGACGAGGGACCATTTGGGATGCTAAATTCCCAGCTTGCTTCCATTCGTGACTTAGTGTCACAGCTCTCTAGTGGGCCCTCACACTCCCAGCCTATGCCTGAGTACTTCACCAGGGATGACATGAAGACCTATTTAGATGCACAGAAAAAGCAGGCAAAGTCTGAGGAGAAAATAGCAGCATCTGTTAGCACACTTGAGGCCGCCTATGGCAACTTGGCCAAGGCACATGCAGATTTTCAGTCAGACTTTTAAAAAGAGAAAGCGAGCAACAAGAAGAAGGGCAAGTTTATGATAAAAATGTGGAGAGACATCAAAGCCATCTTCAAATGGGGGCAACCGTACAAGACGATACTTGTTGTTGATGCTGAGGATAGTGAGGAGTAATCTTTCATGTCGAGTGCTGATGATGATGATGCTGATGACACTGAGGATGATGAGGCCGAGAGTTCTTAGCAGCAGTGATTAGCCTTTCTCCCATAGTCTTCTAGTCTGATGCAGACCTCAGGGAGACCCTCAAACTATTCTTATTTTATTTTGATATTGTACAGTGAGGACACTGCAATATTTTTAGTTGGGGGTGGATTTAGGGATTATACTTTATTTGTACAATTGATGATATATATTTTCCCTTGTCGGGTTTATGTTGTGGTATGGATATTGTGTGCCCTTTCCGGGCTTATTTTGTTATTGATTATCATGTGCTCTTGTCGAGCGTAGTTGTGATTGGTTGTACATAGTCAAGATTAGTCACTTTAGTAGTTTTTAGTTTATGTTATTTTTGTTCGTTTAATATTAGTTGCTTTTGTTATTTTATCTTCTTTTAGTAGTTTTGTCCTTTTTTAGTTATTTCTGTAGTGTTTATTTTATCTTGTTTAGTAGTTTTAGTTTATATTACTTTTATCTCTTTTAATAGTAATAGACTTTTCAGTAAATGTCCTTGGGTTTTCTTTATGCTATGGTTCTTTGCCAGAGAATATTTATGTTGAACCGGGTGACTTTTCCCTATGACGGATGGCATGACGATTTTCTTAAGGGAATTAGTCTTGTTTCGTTATGTGGAGACTTTTGAATTATTTGGTACTAACAAAATTAATCTCTCGTATGTGAAGTGTGTATTAAGAATACCCCTCCGATTGTGGGTTTTAAATTAAAAAGATAAGTTGCATGGGGAAGAATAATTTTTTAGACAACCTTTTGGCTCATTTGGTGACTCTTTGCCCACTAGTTGGCATGCTATTGCTCTAAATGCTCTTGTTAAGAAGTGAAATTGATCTGGCTTGATTAGTTCATGTACCATGTGTGCTAGTTTCTGTTATAAATAATCCATGTGTTTACTTCTATCATCTAGAACTTGCCTGGTTGGTCTTTCGATGCTAATGTTAATTATGTTTGGTTGGAGAGATGACCTTAGGAATTCTTTGTAATCTTTGAAAAAGCCTCTTTAGTCTTTCAAGCCTACCATTGCATAAATATTATCACTAGTTTACCCCATTTGAACCTTTAAATTTTCTTTGGCCACCTCATTACAAACCTTTACCCTTTTATAAAATAATCCCCTATTTTGAACCCGTTCCTCCTTGAATATCTAGAATGAGGCTAAAATTCTAAGTTGGGGGTGTTGGTGACAAATTGAAAATTGGTAAGGTTGTACATTGAGGGTAGAAACATATACCTCAAAGTTGTTCATATGAAGTTACTCAAGCTCCAAAAGAAAATAGTATAAAAATAAATAAATGGAGAGAATAATATGTGTATATATAAATATGGAGTCTTGAGAAGATTAGAGAGGTACTTTAAGGTGGTTCTATGTTGGTAACTAGATGCCAATAAGGGCGATGTGTTATAAAAAGAAGCAAAGTGAAAAACGAAAGACAAATATGAGTAGTGTTCAAAGAGGGTGTAGTCACTTGTATCCCAAATGCTTATCCTGCCATTCCCTAAACCTACATTACAAGCTTAAAAAGTCCTTATGGGATCTCCAACCGAATGTTCTTGAATAGGCGGCGAATTAAAATAAGGGCAAGCTTATGGCATGATATTTTGTAACACTTGAAATTCTTTGTTGAGAGTGAGTGTCTTTGTGCATTTGTCCCTTGTGTTGTTATTGTAAATATGGTGATTTTGGGACTTTCTTTCTTGTGAGGGCACATGAATAAGGATGGATTGGTGATATTGATGTATCCCGAAATGAGTAAATTGAGCATATGTAGTAGACTAGTGCTTTTGAGTCACTTCTTGAGGCTTTTTGTTGTCACTTGATTATTTTGAAACTCCTTTGCAATTCTAAAAGTTGCTTTTGAATGAGGGAGTTGTTTGGTTGAGATTCACATGCTTGAGCATAATTATTAGTACCAACCAAATCCATAAGTATGGTGCTTAATTGGAGAATGCGATTTGTTCAGGATAGCAATGCCATTTGTGCTTTAAATGGTAGAACCTCAATGAATTGTTGATTTTGATTTGCTTGAGGACAAGCAAAAGCTTTAAGTTGGGGGTGTTGATGAGTGGTGATTTTACCACTTATTCTAGTCTCTTTTCTTTAGATTTTGCATCCTTTAATTATAATGTGAGGTTGTTTATGGTGTATATTGCTAGATTTTCAGGTAAATGATGCCACAGAGAGACTTAAATTCAAGTGAAACGGAATTGAGCAAAAAAGAGTACAAAAGTGCAAAATCCTCCAGTGATTTCGCATTTGCGGAACACTGCCCGTATCTGCGAGCTGAAGGGCCGCATCTGCGGAGTTAAACTTCACTGGGACCGCATCTGTGGCAAAAGCTTCGCACATGCGGAGTCGCTGGTGCGACAATTTTGTCTGCATCTGAGGAGCAAGGGAATTCTACATGGGCTCGCACCTACGATGGTTTATCCGCATCTGCGAAGTCGCACTTGCGCCACAGTATCCGCACCTGCGGAGAAGGCAAAATTCACCGGGTTCACACATCTGCGATTGAAGGCCCGCATTTGCGGAGCTGCACCTGCGTAGAACTTTCCGCAGGTGCGGTCAACATGTCTCTGACCTGGGTAGTATTGGCATTTCACATTTTCTCTACTCCAAACCCACAAAAACCAGAGAATATCATATCTTGGAGAATCTTTGGTTTATTTTCAGTTCATATACAAGAGAGAACAAGTCTTGGAAGTTAGGGTTCTTGCACACACACTTGGGTCTTGAAGATTTGAAGATTTTGGTTGAGAATTTCTTACTCCTTTATGCTCATTTCTTCATTTTCTTGCTTTGTATTGTATATCTAAGTGTGTAGTATTTATTTCCAACACTTGAATCTTGTATTTTAAAAAATATCAGATACCCTTACTTTATTATTTAATTCCAACTTTATTTTACTTTTAATTTTTTTAAATTTCCACATTTTTTTACTTTTATTTTTTTAAATTTTCCACTTTCTTTTACTTTTTTTATTAAACAATTTCTACCTACTTTTACTTTACTTTTTAATTTTATATTTCTACTTTTCCTATTTTTAATTCCCATCCGAAATTTTTTTAGACAAAAAAAAATTAATTTTTATTTATTTTCTGTTTTTAATTTATTTTATTTTAAAATTAAAATTAAAATAATACTAATAGTAATAATTGAACTTTTAAATTATTATTAATTTATATATATATATATATATATATATATATATATATATATATATATATTTATATATAAGTGTAACAAAGCTAAAACATATGTATTAAATTTCTGAAAATATTTACATAGTAGAAGGTGATAAAAATTTAAATATTATCAAAAATTAGGTGCTCACAAAAGCGCTTAGGCTGAAGGATCCCCTCCAGAGTCTATACACACCCCCAGTGAGCGCAAGTACCTACTAAGTGCGAGTGCCGAGTGTTGAGTGACTGGGAGGCATGAGTGATTGCGAGTGGCAAGAGTGATTGTGAGGTATACCCGAGTGGCAAGAGTGATTGTGAGGTATGCCCGAGTGGCACGAGTGACTGTGAGATTTTCCCGAGGGGTTTTATAAGAGTGATGTTTTGCCCGAGGGGCTGTTTATGATTTCATCATTTTGCTCACCTTTGCATTGAGTCTTTGTTTGAAAAACCGTTGGAAAATTATCTTTAAATGATTTTTACTAAAACTGGGTTTAAACGAGATGATTTGATTCAAACACTGATTTTTAAAGCATGATGTACTTTACTGAAATTTCATGATATGAACGTTATATGTTTTATTGCTCGTCACTACTGCTAAGTCTTTATTTATTATTGTTAGTTTCTGAGTTGGCGTACGCACGTTACTCCCTGCACCTTGTGTGCAGATTTAGGTGTAGCTGGATACGGTAGCGGTTATTGAGTGTTCTGATTGCAAATTTTCTTGGAGATAGCAAGGTAGCTGTTTGGCGATCGCAACCCTGCTCTTCTCCCTCTTATATTCCTCTAGTTGTATTTAGCTATTTTTCAAGCTGAGTTAGCCTCGATATTGTTATTCAGATTGTAGTAGATGCTCATGACTAGTGACACCACGATGTCGGGCTTTTCTTTCCGTACTTTTATTTTGATTGGAACTCCTTTACGAAGGTTTTATGTTAAATAGCATTGCAATTATCTTTGAAATAAAAATATCGTTTTTGTTTGGAAATGAGTCGAGTTGCCTAGTTCCACGATAGGCGCCATCACGACAAGTTAGGTTTTTG
Source organism: Nicotiana tomentosiformis (assembly GCF_000390325.3). Taxonomy (NCBI): domain Eukaryota; kingdom Viridiplantae; phylum Streptophyta; class Magnoliopsida; order Solanales; family Solanaceae; genus Nicotiana; species Nicotiana tomentosiformis. The sequence goes on from NW_027174696.1 coordinate 36,831, forward strand.
GGTCATGACAACTAGGTCATTCTATAATCTGTGCATGCAAAAATTGGACACTACACACATTACCCTCTCCCCTCTTGTGTGGCATTGAAGTATGAAACGTCGATCACTACAAGAAATATGTTTTTTAGTGGCAATATTTAGTGGTGACTTTATTTATTTCTACAAATATCACATTTATTGTGGCGACTCTAAAAATCGCTACAAAAGATAAATTTTTAGTAGTGACTTTCTTAGGCTGCCTCTAATATGTGCCACTGCATCCTGAATTTTTAGTTCCCGCTAATAACAAAAATTTGGCTCCAATGTTTTAGGAGAGACTTAAAAAATATCGCCCCTATAGGTATTTTGGAGCGACTAGGTCGCTATAATTTAATAAAAATTTCACTTAAAATTACATAAATAAAAAGAAGCAAGAAAGCAAATAAAAGACTAGTTTATAGAGAAGAAGCATACGTACTTCTGCAACTTCATCCTCTCACTCTCTCTCAACAAAAGGGATTTTCTCCCACTTTTATTAAAAATTATCCATCAAATTCCCTCAAATCTCTTGAATTTATCCTTAAATCGCAAATGTAAATCGATACCTAAAGCCCTAATCAGAAATTATATTCTCAAATTAGGTATGTGTTTGAATCCTAAATTCTTTTGGTTGGTACATGCAGCTAGCGAGAATGATTAATTGTAAAAAATTTCCTTTAATTTCTGTGACCCATTTGAAAATATACAAGAATCAGAAGTAATTTTTCCTGAATAGCCATCGCGTAAAGCCCTTTTTCAGTGTCGACTGCTCTTTCGCTGGGTAAGTTGAAAACTGCTTTCTGAAATTTTAAACCTTTTTAATTATTGCATGTTTGGTATTCCACTCAAAAATCGTGAAATGTGATGTTAGGTTTTATGGGTCTTCATTTTTCTTGATATTTTTCTATGGAACCCGGAATTTTCGTAAATATTTGCCCAATAATATTTTGTGTAGTTCGATTGAAGGTTATTTGAGCTTGTGTTGATAGAGTTATCGACAAGAGTCTTCATTGCGTTTATTGCAATTGAATTTATTTTTGTTTTTGTTTTTGTTTTTGTTTTGGGGGTTTTTACTGTCATATTAAATTGCTTACTTCTATGACAATAAAGTGAAGTTGCAACTAAAATTAACAAAACTGGAGGATAGAACATCGGTAGTGTTTGGACTTATTCTTTTTTCCTTTGGCTGTTGTTTTGAGGAAAACTCATATGATGAAAGCATGAACTATGTTGAGTTTCGCAGTGGCGCCAACTCGATATTTATAATCTTGAAGCTCTAAGTTACAAAACTCAGGTAGTACGATACTTTTGCTAAATATATTTTCATGGTCCAGACTTTCAGGTGATTTTAAATTTCTGCTCACAGTAAACTATAACGTCTCCTCCCATTTGTTTCTTTTCTTTAAGGTTAGAGATCAGAAGGGATTATTCTTTTAGATGTGGTTGGCTCTCTCTTAGTCGTTTGATATTTGGGGAATTTATTCGTGCTTGTAAGTTAGAAGGATTTGCTCACTGATTGTTATACAGATAAACAACATGAAAAGGAATAGAAATTACATAACTAGTCTGCCACATTATTTGAATGGATGAGAATTTGTATTAACATCTAGGAGAATACCCTTTATGTACTGAGCACTATCTTAGTGCTTGGTATTTTGTAATTTATAAAACTTTAGTTTCTCATTTTAAAAGTATGTGATACATAAATGGCCTAATTTCGTTAATAAATGCCTACATTGATTGGATTCTATAGAATTGAGATATTTTATGGAAAAGTGACCATGTTGAACAGTAAAACTTTCCTTCTTTTACTAGTATAGTATTACTGTATTTTTGTTTGATGCACTGTTTCTATTGAGATCCTACTCTTAATAGGAAAAAGTTGTTGTTGCAATGCTAATTGTTTATGGGTGATTTGATTTGTTCATCTTTTCAAGTTATGTTCCTGTTGATATGCTGGTTGTTGTTGCACTTCACTTTTAGTTAATTAATTGATTGCTTTTTATCCTAAAAAATAGGAATGGATAAAAGTTGGTTGAATCTTAGGAATAGAGGAGACCAAAGATGGAGTAGACGGCTTTCTTATTTGAGCATTCAACCAACCAAGGTTGAGCACTATGATTCGATGTTGTTGTAAAGGGTGTATGAACACTATATTCAAGCTAAGGACTGATGTAAGAGGAGACTTATTGAGGAAGGGTTTCTGGGATTCTTATAAAGTATGGGACTTTCATGGAGAAGTGTTAGTTAGAGTTGAAATTCTAATGTAGCACACAATGATGAAGTATGAGATGATTGCATTGAAGAGGATAATATTACAGAAATGATTCACGATGCTTGTGGATACACTAATGTGGCGGATAATAATAATTTTTCAGATGACAATCAAGAGCCAAATATACATGCAACAAAGTTCTACAAATTATTAGAAGATACTCAGATAGAACTTTATCCTGGTTGTAGTAAAGTCTCAAAGTTGTCTTTTGTTGTTAAACTACTTCACTTGAAGTGCCTTAACCATTGGAGCAATAAATCGATGGATGAATTGTTGAGATTTTTGAAAGAAGTTCTTCCGGAGGGGTCATTTATACCAAATTCTTTCTATGATTTCTTCGTGACCTAGGCTTGGGGTACAACAAAATAGATGCATGCCGAAATGATTGTATTTTATATTGGCGGGATTATGCCAATGCTCAATCATGTCCTAAGTGTGGTTTGTCTAGATGGAGGTCATACAAACAAAAAAGGAATAAAGTATCTTGTAAAGTATTGCGATATTTTCCAATCAAACCAAGGCTTCAGAGATTGTACATGGCAAAAGAGACAGCAAAAAAGATGAGGTGGCACAAGGAGGAAAATATTGATGATGGTGTCTTGCAACATCCATCCGACTCCATTGCCTGGAAATCCTTTGATGAACGACATCCCACCTTTTAAGTTGAATTAAGAAATATTCGATTAGGTTAAGCAAGTGACGGGTTCCAACCTTAACATGAGTGCCAATCATAGTATTTGGACAGTCGTACTAACTACATATAATTTGCCACCATGTGATTACATGAAGGATTCGTATTTTATGATGCCACTTCTTATTTTAGCACCCAAGTCTGGCTTATATGGTTTGGACGCATTAATACGGATTGAGTGCTTTCAGCTACTCTAATCTAGAGAATCCTGGAATAAACAAACACAAATCTAGTTGTACCGGAACAAAGTTCTCTTGTTAATTATCGGATTCAATTCCTCTTAGAATAGCCCACTACTACTGTTTATAGTAGCAACATGAACAAAATAACAATTAATCCACTAGCAGGATTTCACGTCCAAAAAGAACACAACAGCTACCGAAGATTGCTCAGAGATTAATGAAACGTTAAAATAACTTAGCGGAAAATTACAGAAAGTCAAGTCCATGTTCCTATTTAACAAAATAACGTAGCATAGAAAGGGATCAATAGAAAAAAGTTACATGCTGACTTTAACTTAGCGGAATAATCAACAAAAGAAATTTTCACCAAAATCGAATGAGCTGAGGAACAGAGAAAAGGAACTCAGAACTCAGAAGAAGTCACACTAATCTGAGGAAGAAGGATGAGCAACGAGCTGAGGAAGAAGGCGTCACATTCGAGCTGAGGAAGAAGGCAGCAGTCGCACAGAGCTGAGGAAGAAGGCAGCAGTCACACAGAGCTGAGGAAGAAGGCAGCAGTCGGACAGATCTGAGGAAGAAGGCAACAGTCGCACAGAGGAACCCTAAATCTTTTTTTTTTATTTAGGTTTGGGAAATGGGAATTTATCAGTAAGACTAAGTCTTAGGTAATTAGAATTGGGTAAATTGGGTGGGCTTCAAATGGGTATTGGACTATTGGGCTTCAACCTTCAGATGAGTAATAAGTTTTGGACTCTAAAAAAAACTCATATGTTCAAACCTATTTTTCTCAACTAATACCAAAAATTTCGATTTTTCGGTTTAACCGAAACACCAAAATCGTAAACCGTACCGAAAAATCGAAATTTAATAATTTAAAAACCGTGCACCGATCGAATAACCGATTAAACCGAAACCGAATAATCGAAATTCACGGTTCGGCCGGTTGTTTCGGTTCAGCCGGTATTATATCCACCCCTACTTTGGACTTTGGAATTTGAAGAAGAAAAAAGAGGTTGTTTACTAGGCTGTGACTTGGGAAATCTTGAGGGGAGAGGGGCTTTGTTGCCACCATCAAATCAAAGAGAAAAATAATGAATCTCACTAGCAAATCTTTTCTATTTTATTTTTTATTCTGTGTTTGGTCACTGTACTTGTGTACTACCTTTAAACGAAATCGGGCTAATTAAGTTTATTCACACTGGTGGACCAAACACTATAGCAAGAGTATCTTTTAAACTAATTATCAATATCTTTTCCATAGCACAGTGACCAAACACTTTGATTTAATTAATACTGCTATTTGACCAACTACTCCAAGCAGATGTTATATGTAATAAAGAGCATATCTTTAGGTTTGCGATCTGATTACAATGGTGACTTATAGGGATATTGTCTGTATTAATTCTGTTAGAAGTTGGTTTGATCAAATAATTGCGTGACAGTATATAATTGAGATATCCTTTTAGCACTCTGTGCTTGGCGTGTTCTTATATACTCTTTTAGAATAGTAACCCTTACTCGAAAATTCGGGCTTAGGATTTCTTTTCATTATCAGTCTTTCTCTATTATTAGGCACAATCTAGTTTTGAATTTGCACTGTTCTCCACATGAAACTTATGAAATTCTTGGACATAAAGTCATCCTGCAGCTAGTTAGTTCAGTCTATGGAGATCAAGGTATGATATGTTATTTAGTTTTAACAAAAAATTCACTCTATTTTTATGCTTCAATCCAGTTACCCTCTTGTACTTTTTGCTATGTTACTATATAGCTAGTGTGTTAGTGTGAATATATGTAATTTTGTGGTTCTCTTCAAAACACAAAAATATTTCATCTCAATGACTTGTTTCCTGATACTCCTCTTAATAGTTATATTTGTTTCTCACTTTTTGCTGCAGCCAAGTGATGCAGCTAGTGGACCTGTTTCACCCACGGATGCGAGAAGATCTTGCGCTAGTAATCCCAGTGACAGCCATTGAGATTCATTTTAGCTGTAGTGGATGTCTTAGGACAATGTAATAACTGACTAATATGGATGATTAACTATATGTTCTTATTTAGCTTGATGACATATGATACTACTCTGTCATAGTATTTTTCATGGTTAATGAAATGTTGATGTTTCTTAATTTTATTCTTTTGGTTTAAGGATTAATATTTCAATTTATATTAGGAAAAATATATGGCATATTGATGATTAAACATCAATTCTATAATATATTTAAAAATATATGGGGTTAAAACCCCCAAAAAGAAATAGGAACAAATTTTGATAGTGTATACATAAAAAATTGCGGGGGTTTACAACCCCTACACTCCAAAAAAAAAAATTAATTTAAAAAATAAAAAACGATTTTTGTGCATGGAGGTTCAAACTGCAATTTGCGGAGGTTAGAAACATCCGATATTTGCTGTCACGGCGGTTCTGAAAACCCCTGTATTTATCTGCTGCAAATCAATAGTGACAATGCTTAATACGGGGTCTGCCCAACTGCGTGACAGCAAATAGCGAAGGTTAGAAACCTCCGCAAATTAAAGTTTTAACCTCAGCAATTCACCCGTTTTTTTGTAGTGAATATTGACAAGGAACAAGACGGAAAGAAGCCGCCTTTAATTTATACAAGCTGCATGCATGTAAAACTTTTTTATATAAAAAGTATGGATAAACTTTACGGAAGTCCACAGTTTGGACAAAAAGGGCTGCTGCCTGGTAAAGTCAAGTAAGGCAACGAGGAAATGATTAAATTATATTTACAATAAAAATATTAATTAGAGTTGGCTGCGCATCTCTCACCACTATATATACTTCTCCCTTCTCTTAATTTAAGTCATCAATTTTCAACAATTGAGAGTTCCTTTCCTTCTTCCTTAAAAGAACAAAAACAATACTCTCATCTTTAATTAGCAATGGCCTCAGCAGCAGTAGCCAACTATGAAGAAGAAATTGTTCGCCCCGTCGCAGACTTCTCCCCTAGTCTATGGGGTGATCAGTTCCTTTCATTCTCCGTTGAAAATCAGGTAGTTTTTTAATTTTAGTTTCTTCTTTATATTTTTAATTTGAACAACATTAATTTTGCTCTAATTTAAGTTTTCTTTCAAATATAATAAAAATAGGTTGCAGAAAAATATGCTCAAGAGATTGAAGCATTGAAGGAACAAACGAGAAGTTTGCTGTTAGCAACCGGAAGGAAATTGGCTGATACATTGGATTTGATTGATATTATTGAACGTCTTGGCATCTCCTACCACTTTGAAAGACAAATTGATGAGATTTTGGATCAAATTTATCACCAAAACTTAAACTGCGACGATTTGTGCACTTCTGCACTTCAATTTCGATTGCTCAGGCAACACGGTTTCAACATCTCTCCTGGTAAGTTCATCATTAAGCACACCCTAAAATTATTATCCATTTATTGGAAGAAGGCTAATTCATCTTGAGTTTTCTTTCTTGAAATACCAGAAATTTTCAGCAAATTCCAAGATGAAAATGGCAAATTCAAGGAGTCTCTTGCTAGTGATGTCTTAGGATTATTAAACTTGTATGAAGCTTCACATGTAAGGACTCATGCTGACGATATCTTAGAAGACGCACTTGCTTTCTCCACTATCCATCTTGAATCTGCAGCTCCACATTTGAAATCTCCACTTAGGGAGCAAGTGACACATGCCCTTGAGCAATGTTTGCACAAGGGTGTTCCTAGAGTCGAGACCCGATTCTTCATCTCATCAATCTATGACAAGGAACAATCGAAGAATAATGTGTTACTTCGATTTGCCAAATTGGATTTCAACTTGCTCCAGATGTTGCACAAACAAGAACTTGCTCAAGTATCAAGGTGCGATATATAAAAACGATGAACCCTTTTTGATTCATCATATCTCAAGTACTCATGTTAATTTCTTATGCTGCAGGTGGTGGAAAGATTTGGATTTTGTAACAACACTTCCATATGCTAGAGATAGAGTAGTTGAATGCTACTTTTGGGCATTAGGAGTTTATTTTGAGCCTCAATACTCTCAAGCTCGCGTCATACTCGTTAAGACCATATCAATGATTTCGATTGTCGATGACACCTTTGATGCTTATGGTACAGTTAAAGAACTTGAGGCATACACAGATGCCATACAAAGGTATGAACTTCATGTATTCACTTATTCCTTGATAGTGAATGTCGTCGTGATTATAGTTCCGCTCTTTCAAAATGCACGAGTTCACTTAATTTTGTCATCCTACAGATGGGATATCAACGAAATTGATCGGCTTCCTGATTACATGAAAATCAGTTATAAAGCTATTCTAGATCTTTACAAGGATTATGAAAAGGAATTGTCTAGTGCTGGAAGATCTCATATTGTCTGCCATGCAATAGAAAGGGTATGTTTGAGCAACTTAACTATCAAAATATGTTTTTTCCTTAATCCATTTCTCACTTTGTTTTACCTTGTGTACGTCTTTTGGTGATCATAAACTTGATACAATTCAATCAAAATTTTCTAACACTTGAATATGTATTCACAGATGAAAGAAGTAGTAAGAAATTATAATGTCGAGTCAACATGGTTTATTGAAGGATATATGCCACCTGTTTCTGAATACCTAAGCAATGCACTAGCAACTACTACATATTACTACCTCGCGACAACATCGTATTTGGGCATGAAGTCCGTTACGGAGCAGGATTTTGAGTGGTTGTCAAAGAATCCTAAAATTCTTGAAGCTAGTGTGATAATATGCCGAGTTATTGATGATACAGCCACGTACGAGGTATGAATTGTATCTCAAGAAATTATATAATTATATGAGATTTAGACAAACAAAATGTTGTGAGGACAATATAATTTAGGCAATATAAAAGCTAACCCCTAGTCTATCCGTCTTTCAGGTTGAGAAAAGTCGGGGACAAATAGCAACAGGAATTGAATGCTGCATGAGAGATTATGGCATATCAACAAAAGAGGCAATGGCTAAATTTCAAGGAATGGCTGAAGGAGCATGGAAGGATCTTAATGAGGGATTTGTTAGGCCCACTCCTGTATCTACGGAGATTTTATTTCGTATTCTCAATCTTGCTCGTATTGTTGAGGTTACATATATACACAATCTAGATGGGTACACTCATCCGGAGAAAGTCTTGAAACCTCACATCAATGCCCTACTTGTGGACTCCATCGAAATTTGAGCTGCCAATTGTTGCTCATCTTAAAAAACTTCATTCTTCTGTGTTGATAGAGTAGTTATATATGTTTTATTGTATAATTAAGTTGTTAGGAAGCTGTTTTTGCGGTTGTGCAGTGGACTTCCTAACTAGGACTTCCTTAAGATATATGACAATAAGTTATGAATCCACATTGTGGAGAGTGTACGGGAGGAATAAGAGTAAAAGCACGAAAGGTGGTGCCGTGCCATTTTCATATTATCAGTTGCTCATTTTATTGTTGAGGAATTAATTGGCCGCTAAGTGATACTTCTCCTGCTGAAATTATTATATCATTCCCCTTCGCATGTTCCCTCCCAAATTTATAAATTATTATTTATTGTGTTATTGTTGTTTCGTATTTGTATATACCTGTACACGTTGTTTACTTACGTGTCCTGTCACAACCTCGTCACTGCTTCGTGGAGGTTAGGCTCGATACTTACAGAGTACATGTGGTCGGTTGTACTTATACTACACTCTGCACTTATTGTGCAGATTTTGGAGTTGGTCCCAACGGCGTACCATAGACTTGCTCGGATTCAGCTACTTGAGGTATAACTCCACATCGTCCACAGTTCTGAAGTTCCCTTCTATCTTATCTTAGCTGTGTATTATCTTTCAAACATCCTAAATTTTATTCAGATCATTATTTAGTATTATTCTAGTAGCTCGTGCACTTGTGACACTAGATTCAAGGATGTATTTTGATGATTCGGTTGTTGTGGTCTTCCGCACTTTATTTCACTAATTGAATTCCGCTTAAATTTATTTGTTTAAAAATGGTTAAGATTATTCTAACGTTGGCTTGCCTAACAAGTGAAATTTTAGGCGCCATCATAGTTCCGAAGGTGATAATTTCGGGTTGTGACACAGCTATCAAGATACTCTTGGGGATCCTCTGAAGGAGCACCACTAAAGTGAACAGGAAAGAGCTTGATAAACCTATCCAACCTCCATAAAGCTTTAGAGGACATAGCTGGCCCATCTCCGACCTGTGCCGCAATAACCGGCTGAACTAATCTGACTGGATGAGTTGCTGGAGCCTGATACTGGGGAGATATCTACTCCGGAGCGGGAGTGGTAGGAGTCTGGGCTTCTCCTCCAGCCTAAGAGACTATTGGTGCCATGGAAAATGTGCTAGTCTGGGCCACACTCTCCATAAAGCCCACCAAACGGACCAAAGCATCCTGAAGTACTGGGGTAGCTAGCAATGAACCCCTCCGGAACCTGAGTTGGCCCGACAGGAACAGTTTGGGCTGGAACCTCCTCGTCAATCTCTATTTGAGGCTCCACTACTGGGGCTGCTGCTCGGGACCTAGGCTGAGCCCTTCCCCTGCCCCTGCCCCTGCCTCGGCCTCTGGCACAGCCTCGACCTCTGCCCCGTGTAGGAGCTGTCACTGGAGGCTCTGGCTGCTGCTCAGCTGAGAAAGCGGTACGTGTTCTCGCCATCTGTGAGATAATAAGAGTAGAAAAGTTCAATCATTATTGAGAAAGCAAAATCGCACGACAGAGAAGAATACAGGTGAAACTTATTCTTAAACTTCATAGCCTCTTAAAGATAAGCACAGACGTCTCTGTACCGATCCTCCAGACTCTACTAAGCTTTCTCGTGAATCGTGAGACCTAGGAAACCTAGTGCTCTGATACCAACTGTCACGACCCGAAATTTCCCACCAACGGGACCGTGATGGCCCCTAACATTTCCCTTCTTAGGAAAACCAACGTTAGAGAATCATTTACCAATTTCTTATTTCTATTCAGTAATTATCATTAATTAACTACCACAACAAAATAACAAGTGCGCAATATCATAAATCTGTATTAACTACTACCACCCGGATCTGGAGTCACAATTCACGAGCATTCTAGAATTTACAACAAGTAATAGTCTGAAAAAAATTCAATTGTCTGAATGAAAGAAAATAGTAATACATAAAGGATAGATGGGGACTTCAAGGTCTGTGAACACCGACAAATCTATCTTGAGTCTCCAGACAATGGACCAGTAGCAAATCTCGATCAACCAGAGCCGATTTCAAAATCTGCACAAAAAGTGCAGAGTGCAGCATCAGTACAACCGACCCCATATACTGGTAAGTGTCGAACCTAACCTCGGCGAAGTAGTGACGAGGCTAAGACAAGACACCCACATATAACCTGAACAGTATAATCATGCTAGAGGCAATAACAATAAGTAAAACAATAATGCAGAAATAATGGGAGGGGAACATACAGTGGGGGAATACAACATAAAGAGTGAGAATACTGAAAGGATATAATTAAATCGAAAATCCTTAAACGAATTGAGCAATCAAGACAGCAAGGAAAACTGCACGGCATCACCCTTCGTGCTTTTACTCTCTTCCTCACAATATAAAATAAATTATGCACGACATCACCCTTCGTGCTTTACACTCTTCCTCACAATATAATTAAATTATACACAACATCGCCCTTCGTACTTTACAATCTTCCTCACAATATAATTAAATTATACACGGCATCACCCTTCGTGCTTTATTCCTCACAATATAATTAAATTATGCACGACATCACCCTTCGTGCTTTACACTCTTCCTCACAATATAATTAAATTATACACGGCATCACCCTTCGTGCTTTACACTCTTCCTCACAATATAATTAAATCAATAACAAAGGATAGAGAGAAATTTCATAAGAAATCAATATTTCATAAATGATTACTTTCACAATTTAACATCTCAACCTCGAATCAACATTCACAATTTTATCGAGCTTGGTGGAACCGGATACAAGTCTTCCAACATTTCAACAACAACAATAAGCATGGATGGCAAGATTTAAGACTACAAAATATTAAGAATGGAATTTCACTCGCATGCTATGACTCGACCACAACGTATAGATGCTCGTCACATCAACTATACATCGTATTTAACAACAAAACACTTAGCAAATACTCACACAATACCTACTCTCTCAAGCCAAAGTTAGACACGACACTTACCTCGCTCCGAAGGTCACTAAATCCTCAATCACGGCTTTTCCTTTGGAATTCACCTCCACACTAGTCGTATCTATTCAAAAATGACTCAATAATATCAAATATTGCTAAAGGAATCAATTATATTGCTTAAATTAAATTCTTCCAACTTTTTTTCCAAAAAGTCGAAAAATCGACCCCGGGCCCGCTTGGTCAAAATCCGAGGTTCGGACCAAAATCGTTTTACCCATTCACCCCCGAGCCCGAATATGTAATTAGTTTTGGAATCCGACCTCAAATTGAGGTCTAAATCCCCAAATTTCTGAAATCCCCATTTTCTACCCTAACCCCTAATTCTACCATGAAAACTCTAGATATTTGGTTGAAAATTCATGAAATGTAGTGGGTAATTGAAAGAAAATGGTTTAGAATCACTTACCAATACTCTGGGGAAGAAAATGGCTCTTAAAAATCGCCTCTACCCATTTGGTTCTTGAAACCTGTTGAAGAAATGGCTTAAACACGTCTTTGATTTATGCACTGGGCGACAGTGTGCATCGCGTTCGCGAGGCCACTGTCGCGTTCGCGAAGGGTACTGGCTGCCAAGCCTTCGCATTTGCGAGACCCAGCTCGCGTTCGCGATGGCTACGCCCCCTGGCCTTTGCGTTCGAGAGACGTTGCTCGCATTCGCGATGGTTACGCCCCCTGGCCTTCGCGTTCGCGAGACGTTGCTCACGTTCGCGATGAAGGAACGACCAACCCTCCCCCAAGTCCCCAAGTGCTTCGCGTTCGCGATGAGTAGGTCGCGTTTGTGAAGGGTAAATCCCCCCATCACTTCGTGTTCGCGACCAGGCCTTCGTGTTCGTGAAGAAGGGCATTCGCGAAGAAGGATTCTCAGCCTCACTGGATTACGCTTCGCGTTCGCAAGAGTGCCTTCGTGAACGCGAAGAAGGACATGCCAGAACAAAGATTTTGCAGGAAAAACTAGATTTCCAAAGTCTAAAACACCCCGTGGCCTATCCAAAACTCACCCGGGCCCTCGGGGATCCAAACCAAACATGCACACAAGTCTAAAAATATCATACGAACTTGCTCGTGCGATCAAATTGCCAAAATAACACCTAGAACTACGAATTTAGCACCAAATCAAATAGAATTCTCAAGAACACTTTTAAATCCATAACTTCTCAACTGGACGTCTGAATCATATCAAATCAACTCCGCTTCTCACCAAATTTCACAGACAAGTCTTACATATCATAATGAAACTGTACCGGGCTCCGGAACCAAAATATGGACCCGATACTAACAATGCCAAATATCAATCAATTCTTACAAATAATTAATTTTTATCAAAAATTCATATCTTGAGCTAGGGACTTCCGAATTCAATTCCGGACATACGTCCAGGTCCCATAATTTGATACGGACCTACCGAGACCATCAAAGCATGGATCCGGATTAGTTTACCAAAAATGTTGACCGAAGTCAACTAAAAATCAATTTTTAAGGCAAAATTCTTATTTTCATTAATTTTCAACATAAAAGCTTTCCGGAAACCTGCCTGGACTGTGCACCTAAATCGAGAAGGGTAAAAATGCAATTTTTAAGGCTTAAGAGCGCAAATTCGAGTTCTAAAATATAAGATGACCTTTTGGGTCATTACACAATTATGGTGATAAGCTTCGGCCAAGCTAACAATCCTTCTAACTAGGAGTGTTTGTCGGTTGGTACGGTACGGTATTTAGATATTTCGGTTCGGTATTTTCAGTATTCTGTTTCTTAAAATGTAATACCAATACCGTACATAATTAAATTCGGTATGGTTCAGATTTTCTCCTTTCGGTTCAGTTTATTTGGTTTGGTAACATCGGTTTATTTGGTTTGAATACTAACTAGTGCATATAGTCATAGACTATAATATTCTAAATTAAAGTACTCAAAAGTACAAAACTAAAAATATTTGTTGATAAAAAATTTGTCTAGAACTAGCAAATATCAACTCAAGAGAGAAAACTGTACATAAAAAAAAATTGATCATAAGAAATGTCTTGTTATTTGCTTAGAGTTAATTGATGAACTTAGAAAATAAAGAAAAGTAAAACTTTAGATTTTTTTATTTATGTTATAATTACTAATATGTGTATTGTGTAATATAATATATATTTCAGTACGGTATCGGTATTTCGGTATTTCGTTTTAAAATACCAAATACCATACCTAATACCAATATTTTTTTAAACTTAAACCAAATACCATACCGAATACCAAAATATAGAATACCAAATACCAAAAGTTTTGGCTTCGGTACGATAATTCGGTATTTACCAAATTCTGAACATCCCTACTTCTAACTCTTAATTTTCAACTTTACAAATTAGTTTAACCTAAAATAAAGTCTAATCCAGTGAGATGACTTGTTAATCAACGATATTTGCTCAATTAATAACAGATTGTCTTATTCACTCTAACCAATTAAACTCAACATAATTACTAAGACAAGATACATCTATCCAATAATCAAACAATCAACATATTCAACAGAAAGCATGCCAAACAAAACCTCACATACATGTAAGATTAAAAGGAACCAATAGATGGGAGAACGAGCTATTGATCCGAACCTCGAACCGGAAAATTCGAACGCTCCCTCACTTTAGCGATGATTTCGGGACTGATTTTGCAATTATGTTGAAGCTGTTTTTCTGGGTGATTTCATGCTGCAACTAGCAGCGTTTTTGGGATGAAGATGATGATGTTTGGACGAATTTGAAGGCTGTATTTTAGCGGCATTTTGGATGGTCTCTCACAGCTGTTTTGGGGTCGATTTTAATCGAGATTGGAGGGTGTTTTCATGTGGTTGCGGGGCTGTTCTAGGGGAGCTGCTTTAGATCTCGTTTTCATTGATTTTTGGCTTAGTTTTGACATGTTTGTTGGGCTGGTTTAGGGCTATATTGGAGCTGATTTTCAGAGCTCGTTTTGACGTCGTTTATGGCTGCCTTTTAGCTGATTTTTGGTGACCTTTTGGAGCTATTTTCAATGGCCATTTTGCTGCGTTTTCAGTTGTAAACGATGGTGTTTTGGAATGATTTTGGAACTGTTTCGCAGCTGGGTTTGGCTGCGATTTTGGGGCTGAAAACAATAGTGTTTTTGGAGGAGGAAGAAGGTGTTTTGTTTTGGCTATCTCAGGACGAAGACAAGGCTGCCCCTTGTGGTGAAGTTTGGGGGTGTTTAAATAATAAAAACTAAGAGAGGAAGAGTGTAGGAAGAGGGTGATGGGACAAGGGAATAGTGAAAGGGAAGTGAGATGGAATGACGCGTGTTCAGGGCATTAAATGCGGAGAGACGTGCATCTAATCAACCGTCGGAAACTTTTCAGAGGGGGTCAGTAAAGTTTTCGCCAAAAAGAATGTTTCTACCAACTTCCTGATGACACAAAGTTATGCCACCGAAAAGCGGGGGGACTGTCTATATGGGGTAAAATATGTTATATGAAATGATCGCATGAGAAAGTGACGCGTGGAGTCGAGGAGAAAGGATAGCTGAAACTAAGGCTGTCCAACGGGATGGGACGTCCCGTCCCGTCCCGTCCCACTTAATTTTAAATGGGATGGGCCCATGTTAAACGGGACACGGGATGGGACGGGATGGGACGGGATGGCCATTTCGTCCCGTTTATCCGGTCCCATTTCATCCCGTTTCGTCTCGTCCCGTCCCGCGTCCCATCCCGTCCCGTCCCGCGTCCCGTCCCGTCCCACTTAATTTTAAACGGGATGGGCCCATGTTAAACTGGACACGGGATTAGACAGGATGGCCATTTCGTCCCGTTTATCCCTTCCCATTTCATCCCATTTCGTCCCGTCCCGCCCCACCTGTCCCGTCCCATCCCGTCCCGTCCCGTCCCGCGTCCATTTTTTTTTTAATTATAGCAGGTGGTGAAACTGCTCCTTCTACTTCTAAGTCTAGAGTAGAAGTTCTATGGGAAGATATGGATGATATAACAGATTTTGATTCCTCTATTGATGATGAACTTAATTCTTATCTTAATCAAGGATTGGAAAGTATTAAAGACGAAGAAGGCATCGAACAACTTTTGGCATGGTGGAGGGAGCGTGGCAAGGCTTTTCCAACACTTTTAATAATGGCCCGAAATATCCTTGCTATTCAAGCATCATCAGTAGTATCGGAGAGTTCTTTTAGCGCGGCAAGATTTCAAATCGAAGATCATAGATATTCATTAGCGGAGGACAGCCTAGAGATTTTCATATTATTCAGAGATTGGATTAATTCATAATGAAGAAATCTTGGTTTTGAAAAATTAACCACTAGGGAAGAAGAAGAATACAATGAGATACTTAGCACTGTGAGCGATGATGGCATGGAACTCATGGAACATCAATCAACATTACCAATTCCAGAACAATGTCCGAGAGAAATTATAGATAAGTTACAACGAAGTTATATAGGAGCTTACAAATATTAGTATGATAATTTGTTATTGGCTACTAAGAGGCCTAGTTCAAACAGAACCCTTCCTAGAAGGTGGCTGTGTAGATTAGGTGCTCTTCAAAAGAATTATATTTGTATGTGAAATTTGAAAGTTCTATTAATAAAATAAAAGGCTCTAAGCATTGAATTTGTTTTATGAATTGTCTTACATTCTTACTTAGTTACTTAATGAATTAAAATTATATTAAATAAATTATAACTCGATTATATATTTATAATTGCTAGAATATTTTATTACAAGTCTTTTGTTTTAATATTTTATAATTATTTACTTAGTTTCCTAATTTTCGTTTAATTTTTAAATTTATTAAATAAGTCAAAAAACTAGATGTTGCAAACTTTAAAAACTTAGTCATTGTCAAAAGAATATCCGTTGCCAAACTCAATGATTAAATAATATTTTTTTTAAAAAGCACTTAAGGCCCGCGAACCCGTCCCGTCCCGTTTGTTAGCGGGGCGGGATGGGCCTACCGTCCGTCCCGTCCTGTCCCGTCCCGTTGGACAGCCATAGCTGAAACCGAAGGTAAATATCTCGTTTGTTACCGTGAGAATGATACTCATAAAGATGAAATAAATTTCTGCCACCCATTAGCATTTAATGAAGAATATTCTATAGCATTTAGTACACTGCTCGTTATAAAAGAATATGGCATACATGCCTGTCGTTACACATTCTTCAATGGCCCTCATAATTGATATTAAAGAGGGGCTTGATCCTTAGACCTTATTCCCTAGATGCAATTATAAATAATGAGCTCTATTATCATTATAGAAAAAGAAGAATTTTCTGGAAAACATACGCAACATTATATTCAAAGCTTTATACCATTTTATAATTTTGTTCTTTGATATCATTACTGTGGTACCCGGAAGCATTGCCTACGAAATCACTATTTCTGCTATTTCGTCTCAATCCCAAGGCTAAGTATTACTATACATTTTTATCTAATTCATCTATTATTTTAGGATTAAATTAATTTATTTGTGTTTAAACCACGTATAAATTCAACAGTTCCGTTTTTCGGGTAAACAATAGTGTAACGATCCGGCCGGTCATTTTAAAAGTTGTAGCCCAATTCCACCATTTACTGCTCAATTTGTGCTTTACAATTATTGTGTGACTTGCCGGGGTAATTGGTTCGGGTCCGATGAGGTTTTGGAATGAATTGGAACACTTAGTTCCAAGGTTTAAAGCTTAAGTTAAAATAGTGACCGGATGTCGACTTATGTGTAAACGACCCCGTAATGGAGTTTTGATGATATAAATAGCTCCGTAGTGGAATTTGGCTTGAAATGGTGAAAGTTAAATTTTTGAAAAGTTTAACCGGGGAGTTGACTTTTTGATATCGGGGTTGGAATTCAGTTCTGTAAATTTTCATAGATCCGTTATGTCATTTATGACTTGTGTGGAAAATTTGAGGTCAATCAGACTTGATTTGATAGATTCTGGCGTCATTTGTAGAAATTGGAAGTTTTAAAGTTCTTTAGGCTTGAATTGGCGTATGATTCATGGTTCTAGCATTGTTTGATATGATTTGAGGTTTTGACTAAGTTCGTATGATGTTTTAGGACTTGTTAGTGTATTTGGTTGAGGTATCGAGGGCCTCGGGAGAGTTTCAGATGGTTAACAGATCAAGAATTGAAGTTGGGAGACTGCTGAAGTTGAGTTTGCTGGTTTTTGGCTGATTTGGATTTCCTTCATCTGTCAAAAATCAAGGTCAGGAAATCGAGGTCATGAAATCGAGGTCATAAAAATCAAGGTCATGAAAATCGAGGTTAGTAAATCGAGGCCATGAAAATCGAGGTTGGAAAATCGAGGTCATGAAAATCGAGGGAAGGAAATCGAGGTCATGAAAATCGAGGGCAACACTTGGACATAAACTTTAAGTTATAAAAAGGGGGTTTCGTCCCATTTCTCCATTTTTGACAAATTGGAGCTTGGGGAGAGGCGATTTTGAGAGATTTTTCAAGGAAAAACATCGGGGTAAATGATTCTAACTTGGATTTGGTCAATATACATGAATATATCATTGTTTTCATCATTTAATTAGTGTTTTGAGATGGAAATTGGGGAAAATGAGGAAGAGTTCTTGGGCTAGAACTTTGAGGTTTTGAATATGATTTTTTATCGGATTTGAGTAAATTTGGTATGGTTAGACACGTGAGTGAATAGGCTTTTTGGTTTTGTAACTTTTGTTAGATTTCGAGACGTGGGGTCGGGTTTGAGCCGATTTTGGATTTTTGGCTATAATTTCGTATTTTCTTGTGGAATTGATTCCTTTAGCCTATATTGATTATATTGTACTGCTTGTAGCTAGATTTAGGACGTTTGGAGACCGATTGGAAAGGCAAAGGCATTTTGGAGTAGAGTTTTAGTTGGATTGAGGTAAGTAGCACTTCTAACTTGGTTCTAAGGGTATGAATCCTCGAATTGGTGTTATATAAATTGTTTGGAGGTGACGCACACGTTAATAGACGAACGTGTGGATGTGCACCATTGAAATTGTGACTTGAATAAATTCTGTCAAGTTGTAAAAATTAAAGAATCGTGTTATTATCTGAACATTTCCCATGTGTTAGGGAAATTGAGCTAAGGCTCTTATTAAAGATCATGTTTAGGCTACGTGTCGATATTTTGGGACTCATTGGGTCGTGTTGATGTTGAATTAATTGTTTTTAAAATGTACATTTCATATTAAGTCATGCTCATCCATTGTGAGGATATTATATTGAATCGGGGTTGCCTGCCTGCAGCAGGCCATATCGGCATTATATATTATTATTATTATTATTATTATTATTATTATTATTATTATTATTATTATAGGATCGGGATGCACACTGCAGCAAGCCTTATAGGCTTTATTACTATATGGATCGGGGTTGCCCGCCTGCAGCATGCCTTATAGGATTTTTTATTATTATTATTATTATAGGATCGGACTACACGCCGCAGTAGGCCATATCGGCTTTATATAGCGCTTTGGCAGAAGGAGCCCTTCCGGAGTCTGTACACACCCCCAGTGAGCGTAGATGATTATATATATTCGGGATGGAATTCCCAGGGCATGGACTTGCCTTATTTATATATTATGATGAATTTTCCCTCGACATGGATCTTGTCCATGTCATTTACATTGGGGATAAATTAACCTAGGGCTGGATTGACCTTATATGGTACTGAGTGACTGATTGTTAGTCGATGTGTATATATATGCGGGATGGAATATCCCTGGGCTGGATTGGCCATAAACAGTACCGAGTGACCGAATAAATTGTGACCAGTATTTACAGGAGGTCTTTCTACTGAGATGTCATATTCCTCATATCATGCAGTATTGATCTATTTCACTTGTACTGAGTTTAACTGTTGAACTTGAAAGCATGCCTACATTTTTATACCATTATTTATACTAGACTGTACCTGCGGAGCTCGTCACTACTTTCAGTCCAGAGGTTAGTCTTATTACTTATTGAGTTGGTTGTACTCATACTACACTCTGCATCTCGTGTGCAGATCCAGGTGCATTCGGATACAATGGTTGTTAGATTTCGGAGCTATTTCTATTGGAGACCATCAATGTAGCTTCTTGGCGTTCGCATACTTTGATTCTTTTCCTGTTTAGTTATTGTTTTGTTCTATATTTTTCAGACAATAATTTTTTTATTAGTCAGATTTGTATTCATTTAGATGCTCATGTACTCAGTGACACCGGATTTTGGGGAGTGATTTTATCTGTATTGTGAGAATTCTTCCGTTGGATTTAAATAATTTTTTTCAAACCTAAAAGATATGGTGGTTTATTGAGATTATCGGCTTGCCTAGTAGTGAGATAGGCGCCATCACGACAAGTGAGATATTGGGTCATGACAAATAGTCTCTCCCAAAGCTTGCGGGTGGGGTACCACCCCGTCCTTTAGACATAGATCCCCCTGTATGCCAAAAGCACTAGTGTTGATTCAATATGTCAATGTCATCTTAACCTTTAAGTATATATTTCAGATGTATATACACAAGGGCCACAGGGAAAAACAAAGGTGCCCAAAACCAGTTTTTGTGAGACCAAGTATGATAAAAGGACATACTAAAGGAAGAACGAGCAAAAGGCTAGTTTACTTCTTTTTTTCCCGACAGGCTCAAATTACTTCATACACTGAAAAAAAGGTCACAAGAGACTCCCATAACATGCTTCATAACATAACTTATTGTCATATATCTTAAGGAAGTCCTAGTTAGGAAGTCCACTGCACAACCGCAAAAACAGCTTCCTAACAACTTAATTATACAATAAAACATATATAACTACTCTATCAACACAGAAGAATGAAGTTTTTTAAGATGAGCAACAATTGGCAGCTCAAATTTCGATGGAGTCCACAAGTAGGGCATTGATGTGAGGTTTCAAGACTTTCTCCGGATGAGTGTACCCATCTAGATTGTGTATATATGTAACCTCAACAATACGAGCAAGATTGAGAATACGAAATAAAATCTCCGTAGATACAGGAGTGGGCCTAACAAATCCCTCATTAAGATCCTTCCATGCTCCTTCAGCCATTCCTTGAAATTTAGCCATTGCCTCTTTTGTTGATATGCCATAATCTCTCATGCAGCATTCAATTCCTGTTGCTATTTGTCCCCGACTTTTCTCAACCTGAAAGACGGATAGACTAGGGGTTAGCTTTTATATTGCCTAAATTATATTGTCCTCACAACATTTTGTTTGTCTAAATCTCATATAATTATATAATTTCTTGAGATACAATTCATACCTCGTACGTGGCTGTATCATCAATAACTCGGCATATTATCACACTAGCTTCAAGAATTTTAGGATTCTTTGACAACCACTCAAAATCCTGCTCCGTAACGGACTTCATGCCCAAATACGATGTTGTCGCGAGGTAGTAATATGTAGTAGTTGCTAGTGCATTGCTTAGGTATTCAGAAACAGGTGGCATATATCCTTCAATAAACCATGTTGACTCGACATTATAATTTCTTACTACTTCTTTCATCTGTGAATACATATTCAAGTGTTAGAAAATTTTGATTGAATTGTATCAAGTTTATGATCACCAAAAGACGTACACAAGGTAAAACAAAGTGAGAAATGGATTAAGGAAAAAACATATTTTGATAGTTAAGTTGCTCAAACATACCCTTTCTATTGCATGGCAGACAATATGAGATCTTCCAGCACTAGACAATTCCTTTTCATAATCCTTGTAAAGATCTAGAATAGCTTTATAACTGATTTTCATGTAATCAGGAAGCCGATCAATTTCGTTGATATCCCATCTGTAGGATGACAAAATTAAGTGAACTCGTGCATTTTGAAAGAGCGGAACTATAATCACGACGACATTCACTATCAAGGAATAAGTGAATACATGAAGTTCATACCTTTGTATGGCATCTGTGTATGCCTCAAGTTCTTTAACTGTACCATAAGCATCAAAGGTGTCATCGACAATCGAAATCATTGATATGGTCTTAACGAGTATGACGCGAGCTTGAGAGTATTGAGGCTCAAAATAAACTCCTAATGCCCAAAAGTAGCATTCAACTACTCTATCTCTAGCATATGGAAGTGTTGTTACAAAATCCAAATCTTTCCACCACCTGCAGCATAAGAAATTAACATGAGTACTTGAGATATGATGAATCAAAAAGGGTTCATCGTTTTTATATATCGCACCTTGATACTTGAGCAAGTTCTTGTTTGTGCAACATCTGGAGCAAGTTGAAATCCAATTTGGCAAATCGAAGTAACACATTATTCTTCGATTGTTCCTTGTCATAGATTGATGAGATGAAGAATCGGGTCTCGACTCTAGGAACACCCTTGTGCAAACATTGCTCAAGGGCATGTGTCACTTGCTCCCTAAGTGGAGATTTCAAATGTGGAGCTGCAGATTCAAGATGGATAGTGGAGAAAGCAAGTGCGTCTTCTAAGATATCGTCAGCATGAGTCCTTACATGTGAAGCTTCATACAAGTTTAATAATCCTAAGACATCACTAGCAAGAGACTCCTTGAATTTGCCATTTTCATCTTGGAATTTGCTGAAAATTTCTGGTATTTCAAGAAAGAAAACTCAAGATGAATTAGCCTTCTTCCAATAAATGGATAATAATTTTAGGGTGTGCTTAATGATGAACTTACCAGGAGAGATGTTGAAACCGTGTTGCCTGAGCAATCGAAATTGAAGTGCAGAAGTGCACAAATCGTCGCAGTTTAAGTTTTGGTGATAAATTTGATCCAAAATCTCATCAATTTGTCTTTCAAAGTGGTAGGAGATGCCAAGACGTTCAATAATATCAATCAAATCCAATGTATCAGCCAATTTCCTTCCGGTTGCTAACAGCAAACTTCTCGTTTGTTCCTTCAATGCTTCAATCTCTTGAGCATATTTTTCTGCAACCTATTTTTATTATATTTGAAAGAAAACTTAAATTAGAGCAAAATTAATGTTGTTCAAATTAAAAATATAAAGAAGAAACTAAAATTAAAAAACTACCTGATTTTCAACGGAGAATGAAAGGAACTGATCACCCCATAGACTAGGGGAGAAGTCTGCGACGGGGCGAACAATTTCTTCTTCATAGTTGGCTACTGCTGCTGAGGCCATTGCTAATTAAAGATGAGAGTATTGTTTTTGTTCTTTTAAGGAAGAAGGAAAGGAACTCTCAATTGTTGAAAATTGATGACTTAAATTAAGAGAAGGGAGAAGTATATATAGTGGTGAGAGATGCGCAGCCAACTCTAATTAATATTTTTATTGTAAATATAATTTAATCATTTCCTCGTTGCCTTACTTGACTTTACCAGGCAGCAGCCCTTTTTGTCCAAACTGTGGACTTCCGTAAAGTTTATCCATACTTTTTATATAAAAAAGTTTTACATGCATGCAACTTGTATAAATTAAATGTGTATAAATTTTTGAAACTCACGTTAATTGTAAACCTTCTTATTAGGAAAGACCTACCACCCATGTATTATCAGCCAAAAATAGATTCCAAAAAAGTCTAACGTAGGATTTACTTGACTGTATACGGTGGCGGAGCCACATTCAAACTAGTGACACTTCATCGCTAGAAAATTACATTATATTGTTAGTAAAAAAAAATTGTTTCATGTATATTTACTATTCATTCACTGCCCTTGATTTTTCGTGTATTAAACTTTTTATATTTTGACATCACTTAATGAAAATCTTGGCTCTGTCGCTAATTGTATACTAACTGGCTAGTAAGCCAACCAGTAGCCATATGATTCATTATTGGCGTCTATGTATGTGGATTGTGGGATCTGTTTAACTTTAAATCAGTTACGAATTTTATTGAATACTACTCTATTCAAATTAAGTGTCTTGTTTTGCTTTTCAAGAATCGTTTAAAACACTTTATTTGGGAACAGTATTAGAAAATTTTGATACTTCTGGTTAGAGTTCTAAATTTATGGTTCCCCACTCTAACTAGTAAAACTTAGATGTTATTGCACTTCTCGGATTCTCCAGTTTGGAATTTGGGTAAGTGGCCAGTTTAAAAGTAGAATTAGATAATATAAATAATTAACCAGTAAATTGATTTACTAACAGGGTGTTGAAGACTTTAAGTGTAAATAAGAGAAAGGTAACTCAATCTGGATAAGAAACTATTACAGATAAAACACTGAACAACACAAAGTATATAAGTGAAATGAATTTGCTACAATAAAAAATTGCGATTACAAAATGCAAGTGCTAGATGATAATGGAATAATTGCTATATTAGCAAACAATATACATCAGACTATCACGACCCGAAATTCTCACCCTCGGGATTGTAATGACGCCTAATATTTCACTTGCTAGGCAAGCCAACGTTAGAATAGTTTCTAGTCATTCTTAACAATTCAAATCAAATGATAACCAAGAACTGAATAAACTGAAACAGAGTGAGAAAATCATAAGCGATATCTAAATACAATCTCAGTTCTGGTGTCACAAGTACACGAGCGACTAGAGTAATACAAACAATGGTCTGAATGAAAACATGACTGTCTGAAATGAAATAAACAACTAGAATCAGGTAGAAGGGGATTTCAGGGTTGCGAACGCCATGCAGTTGTACCTCAAGTCTCCGTCAGGCAATCAATCAGAGCAATCTACTGATCGCCGCTAGGACCAACTCCAAAATCTGCTCAAGAAGTGCAGAGTGTAGTATGAGTATAACTAACTCCATGTACTCTGTAAGTGCCGAGCAACCTCGACGAAGTAGTGACGAGGTTAAAGCGGGTCACTTACAATAACTTGTACGTAATATAATAATAATAGCGGGAAAAGTACACATGAAAATTAAGGTAGTTAACTGATGAAAATAAACTCAATCCTCAAAATCAGTAAGACCAGAAACACGAGTCCTCAGTATATCGTATGAAAATACCGAAAGCTAATACAATTTAACAATGAATACAAAACACACAATCCATTGCGGCGCGCAACCCGGTCGCACCGTACAAACACAATCCTCCCTTATTTCACCATATCAATATCAAGAATAACATGTAAAATTCGTTGCGGCGCGCAATCCGATCCCACCATATAATCATAATCGATATCATAATCCTCCCCTATTTCACCATATCAATATAAAAAATAACATGTAAAATTCGTTGCAGGCCACAACCCGATCCCACCATATAAATATCAATCCTCCCTTGTTCCACCAGTTGCGGCGTGCAGCGCGATCCATAAACAAAAAAAATTCAATAGATGTAATCAATTCAACAACCCAAATCACAGGAATCTCTACAATTAAAGAATATGAAAGCAAATGCATAAAGTAACCTCGTACCAAATCAAGAAATGCTACAATTAACACAAAGTAACAAGGCAAGCCAAATATATGACAATTAAAGTGTACAAGTAAGACAAGTAGAAATTAATCATGGAATCATGGAAGAAACAAGCATTTCAATACAAGAGTAATAGGTGACAAGTAACAAGTTAAGGCTTAGAAAGCTACTAAGACATGTAACAGTTTGCCACGACCCAAATTTCCCTCCGTTTGGTATCGCGATGGCACCTAGTCTTAGGGACTAGATAAGCCTAACATTAATTGAAATAACACTATTTAAATAACATTTAACAAGTTAAATAGAAATCTCTTACAATTTCCCAAAATCGGTAGTACAAGTCATAAGCTCTACAGAGTGTTTGCTAGAAACTTCTAAATACAACTGTCCAGAAATAAGAATAAATAATGCAAAACAAAAACTGGAAGGTGACTCCGAAGCCTGCGAACGTAGCAACAAGTTTACCTTGAATCTCCACAGCAATAGTCCACACAACTAGCTAACGAACAAGTACCTGGATCTGCACAAAAATGTGCAGAAGAGTAGCATGAGCACACCACAGTTGTGCCCAATAAGTATCAGGACTAACCACGGTGGAATAGTGACGAGGAACAGTCAAGACACAGACCGCAGGTGCGAGAGCGCACATGTGGAGAGGCAAGCGCAGAAGAGGAAAGGTGGAGGAGTGCCAGGGGCCGCAGGTGCGAGAAATTTTTCGCATCTGCGATGCCCCCATATGCGAAGGTTGAGGCGCAGGTGCGAGAAAAGCTGGACTCGACAGTCTCCGCAGGTGCGGAGAAATTGTGCGCATCAGCGGGTCCGAAGAAGCGGATTTTGGCGCACAGAAGCGAGAGGAAGCGCAGGTGCATTTTGGACGTGCGCACCTGCGGTCGCACAGATACGGCTAATTATGCACAGGTGCGGTCACGCTTGGGCAGAAAAGAGAAATCTGAGGGTTTGGTTTCATTCTTCGTTTTTGGACTTGAGAGTTTGGAATTTGGCGAGTTTTCGAGAGATTTTCTGAGGAAACTTTGGGGTAATTCCTAACTCATTTTTGGTTGTATTCCATTAATCTATAGTTGTTTTCTCCATTTAGTTTCGGATTTTTAGGGTTGAAATTGGGAAAAATTGGAAGCACTTCTTCAATAAAGATTTCGAGTTTTGAAAGGGGATTTGTGGTCGGATTTGAGTAATTCTTATATGGTTGGACTCATGAGTGAATGGGTGTTCATATTTTGTGATTTTTACCCGATTCCGAGACGTGGGCCCGGGTCGACTTTTTAGGGCAAATTTCGGAATTTTTGTTAAAATATTTATTTCATTAATTAGATGAGTCTATTATCATTGTATTCATGATATGCAATTGTGTTTGGTTAGATTTGGACCATTCGGAGTCGAATAATTGAGGAAAGGACATTCTTACGGACTGTTTGAGCTTGGTTCGAGGTAAGTATCTAGCCTAACCATGTGTGGGGGATTTTTCCCTTAGGATTTGAGTCTTCTATGTTGATTGTAGCCTGTGTGCACGAGGTGACGAGTGCGTGCACAGACTTATTTGTGGAAAGTTGGCTTTTTAGGATTCTTAGGTCCTTGTATTCACTGAGTATGAAGTTGTTCTTAATATGATTAAATTCTTATTTACTAGTTTCACTTGTACATGCTTTAATTAGAATTAATTTCTTTCAGGATTCACTCTTATTGCCCATTAGACCCTTATTTGACTTAACTGAAGATTTTTACCTCCTCTATTATCATGCTATCTTTTCATAACTGCTTATCTTTATTTGAAATTATTATTATTATATCATCTTATAATTTTTTCGGTCTTAATTGAGGTTATGATTATCTTTCCGCTGCTTATCCTTAATTAAATTGTTAAAAATCCTTAGTAATTTCTCAACCTTAAAAGAAGTTTTAGATATCCTATATCTTGGCCGACTTGTTTTATTTGAAATTATTTGACTCGTGTTAGTTTCCCTGTTATTGAAATGTATATTGTGGGATCGTTGATACACATTAGTTTCCCTTTGTTGATTTGTTCTCTTTACGACTAGCATTCATTTATATGGTTATTCCTTGTGATTTGGTCCCATATTTTTCCTATGATTTAAAAGTTCGTGAGTTAATTTAATTGTCGTACTTTGTATTATTGCCATTGTTGTTGTTGTATTTGTTGTGGTGGTGCATGAGATTTCTGTCGTGCGGTTGTTATTATTGTAATGCACAAGGTTTCTGCGATGTGGTTGTTATTATGGGGTTGCACGAGGTTTCTGTCGTGCTATTGTTACTATTGATATTTTCACATGCGGTGTGACAAGGTGGGATATATATATGTGTGGGTTGCGCATGTGGCGAGACAAGGTGGGAACATTATTATGCACGTGTGACGAGAGAAGGCGGGCATTTATGTTACTATTGCACAAGTGGCGAGACAAGGTGGGTTGTGTCAGGGATTGATTTGTGATGATTTATGGCCTGGGGGAATTCTTGTTGTTGATATTTGTGTAGTGGTATACGTACATGTGTGAGCTTTATCTTGTGAAAGTTATGAGAAAATATTCTACCTGTTGTCCGTTCTTCTTCTTCCTTATGCTTATTTGCTGGTATGGACTATGTTAGGACACTTGCACAAGCATACATATAGTTAAGCACTCTTGTCGGATAAGAGGTGTTGTTGACATTGTTGAGCATAGATGCTCACCCTTGTTTACTTGTCTTCTATATGAGAATGGCTCTATTGGCACATGAGTCATCGGTGTGGTTATGAGGTGTTATGAGGGCGCATGGTGCCAAGTGTTAGGGTTCAGGTATTAAAACCCGTGAGTTGTGAATTGTCCGAGGTTCAGCACCTCGTGGAGTTGTTGACTAAAACTTGATGTAAAAACGGTTGTAATTTCTGATTTATTACTTGTCCTTGCTATATTCGTGATTATGGATTTAGGTTGTGTTTTATTCACTTTGTCTGCGTCATTTTCATGATATTCCGCTGATACTTGTTGTTTCTTGCTTTAATGACATTACTGTATTGTGATCCATATTGCATAGTCTCTATGTAGACATCATACTTCTATTATTCATGTACTTATATCTGTTCGGTTTATTAGACCAGTGGGTGTCTTGACTATTCCTCGTCACTAATCCACCGTGGTTAGTCTTGATACTTATTGGACACCGATATGGTGTGCTCATGCTACTATTCTGCACATTTTTGTGCAGATCCAGGTACTTGTTTGTTAGCTAGCTATGTGGACTGTTGCTGTGGAGACTCAAGGTAAACCTACTGCTGCGTTCGCAGGCTTCAGAGTCACCTTTCAGTTTTCATTTTGCACTGTTTATTCTTATTTCTGGACAATTGTGTTTATAAGCTTCTAGCAAACACTCTGTAGAGCTTATGACTTGTAATGCCGGTTTTGGAGAATTGTAAGAGAATTCTATTTAACTTGTTAAATGTTATTTAAATAGTGTTATTTCAATTAATATTAGGCTTACCTAGTCCCTAAGACTAGGTGCCATCACGATACCAAACGGAGAAAAGTTTGGGTCGTGACAAGTTAGTATCAGAGCTTTAGGTTCATAGGTGCTGCAAGTCATAAGCGAGTTTAGTAGAGTCTTGCGGATCAGTACGAAGACGCCTGTACTTATTTTCGAGAGGCTACGAAACTATTAGGACAATTTCACTTCTTTAATTCCTATCGTGCGAGCTTATTGATCTTGGAGTTTGAACTTTTATCATTCCATTCTCTCACCGATGGTGAGGACACGAGCTGCAGTTATCGACGACGCTGCTCTCGGAGCAGGTATCGCTACAGGCAGAGGCAGAGGTAGAGGCCAATGAGAGTAAGTTCCACCTCCAGAGCATCTACCAGGACAGTAGTTGAGGAGCCGCCATTAGTTCCAGTTGGGGAGCAGGTACCAGAGGCGCCTGTTATTACCCCTGGACTTCAGGAGACCTTAGCACAGTTCCTGAGCATGTTTGGTACATTGGCTTAGGCAAGGTTGATTCCGGTTGCACCAGCTATTTCATAGACTGGGGGAGGAGCCCAAACTTCTGTCGCCCACACCCCAAAATGGCGAGTTCTTGTTGGTCAGGTTCCAGGTGTCATGGTGACACAGCCTGTGGTTCCAGTTCAGCCTGTGGTCAGGGCAACAACGTCTGAGGAAGAGCAGCTTAGACTTGCAAGGTTCAAGAAATATGACCCTCCTATATTTAGTGGTTTGGCTTCAGAGACTGCACAGGGTTTTCTGGAGGAGTGTCACCGCATTCTCCGTACTATGGGTATTGTGGAGACGAGCGGGGTTTCTTTTACTACGTTACAGCTCAGGGGAGCAGTTTACCAATGGTGGCGGGCATATGAGTTGGGTAGCCCGGCCGAATTAGCTTCACTTACATGGGTTAGGTTTTCATAGATATTCCTGAGAGAGTTTGTACCTCAGTCCCTTCGAGATACATGGCGCGCGAAGTTTGAGAAGTTGCGCTAGGGCACTATGTGTATACCATGAGATTCAGTGATTTGGCCAGGCATGCGCCTGCTTTAGTCGCCACAGTTAGATAGTGTGTCCGTAGATTCATTAAGGGACTCAGACATGATATTCGGTTCATCATGGCTCGTGAGTTAGAGTGAGATGTTTTGTTTCAGCAGGTGGTATGGATCGCCCGCCAAGTAGAGGGCATGTGGGACCAGGAGAGAGAAGATAGGCGAGGCCACGAGAGAGAATACAGGCGAGATCAGGAGAGAGAGGACAGGGAGGTGAGGAGGCCTCGTAAACCGGAGAGATCTACTGGTCCTTATTTTGGAGGCAGGGTACGACATGGTAGAGGTTTTATGGGTCGGCCAGTTCAGTTTGCACTTCAGGCTTCGCACAGTGTTTTAGGTGCTCATGGGTCTCAGAGTACCCATATCGCACAGTTCCCACAACCACGTCAACAGAGAGGTTGCTTCGAGTGTGGAGATGCCAGCCACAAGGTGAGAGATTGTCCTAGACTCCGGATAGGTGTGTCACAGCAGAGTATTCAGGTGAGTAGAGGGCGCCCAAGAGGGGAAGGCCCGACCCATTGATGTGTTTTGTATAGTAGGCTTGAGGCCACTACGCCAGATTATGTCATACATGTATGCTTTTGATTTGTTATAGAGGGGTACCATTCGTATTTTGATTCGGTCCTACTTATCGGGGCGAGTTCCCCTACTTGTTGTCCCACTTATGGGTGAGTTTATGACTTAGTATTATGTTTAGGTGTTTACCCCTATTGGGAGACTCTATGAGTGGTAGCCCGTGTCTATCGTTTGTTTCTATTAATTATTACGATACTAGAAGTGAATTCATGTTGTCCATTATGGCA
Organism: Nicotiana tomentosiformis; assembly: GCF_000390325.3. Lineage (NCBI taxonomy): Eukaryota > Viridiplantae > Streptophyta > Magnoliopsida > Solanales > Solanaceae > Nicotiana > Nicotiana tomentosiformis. The sequence continues at coordinate 66,851 of NW_027174696.1, forward strand.
GGTTTGATGTGATTCCTGAGTAAATTGATTATAATTTGTGATTTGATACTTTATCGGGGTGAGAGTTTAGCAAGTGTTGATATTTTATTGGCAGAATTGAGTTAGTGGAAGATTTCCATTGGTATGATCTGTATTCGACTTGTGATTCAGAGTTGAGGGTGAGACCCTCGCGATTCCATGTGATTTGATATGTTTGAGTCGGGCTGCGCGTCGCGGTGGAGGGTAATACCAGGATGAGATCCTTATGATTTGTTCCTCTACTTTGAGTTTTCCTTTTGAATTAATTGTAGTAGGTTATTGTTAGAGAGTTGTACCATCGGGCTTGTTTGACATTTATCTTATGTGTTTCTCTTTACATATTTAATCAATTTCGTTATGTGCTTCTTGAGTTTTGGCCTACGGGGTGTGTGCCTGGTGGTATTAGTTGTGACTTGTTGATTTGGGTGTATAGTTATGAGGTCTTCGTGTTTCTTGCATCACTGTCAGCATTGTGGAGGTTTGCAACTGGTTGCTAACCGATATGGGTCTAATTACCGGTGCTGGTTTTGATTTCGGGCAGCTATTGTGATCAGAAATATTATTATGGGCATATATGTGGTGTGTCTTGTTGTGTGGTCGTACCTTGTGGGTGTAGGCATGAGTTGTTACCGCTGGTTGAGACTGATATCAGTTTATGGATTTAGAGTGAGATCTTTTGAAGATAAATGGAAGGTGAGAATTTTTGACCCTAAAGCTTATCAATCTTGGCAGAAAGGGTAAATTATAGTTCAGGTGGTATCGTCGGGCTTATGTGGATTAGGGTGATGTGGGGTCACCCACGGGTGTATGTTGAACATGTGCTTTAAGTTATTTCAAGACTTCGAGGCGATGCTTAGCACGTTCGAGGACGAACATTTGTTTAAAAGGGGAAGGATATAACGACCCGACCAGTCGTTTTGAGATTTTAAGTATCGTTCGGCGGCATAAGGCCCTGAGCAACTTCATATTATGTGTATTGACTTGCGTGCGTGGTTGAATTTAATTACCGAGTGATTCAAAGTGATTTGGGACACTTAGTCCCTAAAACAGAAGCTTAAGTCTTAGGATTTTGACTGTAGTCGGAACTATGTGAAGAAGACTTCGAAATGGAGTTATGTCGGTTCCATTAGCTTCATTGGGTGATGTTGGACTTAAGAGCGTCTCCGAACTGTAAATCCGAGGTTTGTAGCTGATTTAGGCTAGAAATGGCGAAAGTCGAATTTTTGGAGATTTGGATCGGAAGTGGACTTTTTGATATCAGGGTCGAAATGCAATTCCGAGAGTTGGAACAGCTCCGCTATGTTATTTGGGATTTGCCTGCAAAATTTGACGTCATTCCAGGTTGATTTGATAGGTTTCAGCATGGATTTTAGAAGTTGAAAGATTTGAAATTTATAAATTCGATTCATGGTGTGATGCGTAGTTTCAACGTTAGTTGACGTGATTTGAGGGCTCAACTAAGTTCGTATGGTGTTTTAGGATTGGTTGGTATGTTTGGTTGAGGTCCCCGGGGCCTCGGGTGAGTTTCGGGTGCTTAACGGATTAAAAGTTTGATTTGTGTTGCTACTAAGTCTTCAGGCTTCTGGCATTTTTACACCTGCAGTGAAGAGACCGTAGGTGCGATAGCGCACATGCGGATTGGCAAGTGCAGAAGCGGAAAGGTGGAGGAATGCTAGGGGTCACGGTTGCGAGGAAAATTCCGCATCTGCGATGTCCGCAGATGCGAAGGTTGAGGCGCAGATGCGAGAAAAGATGGACTCGACAGTCTCCGCAGGTGCGGAATAATTGTGCACATCAGCGGCTCCACAGAAGCGGATTTTGGCTCGCAAAAGTGAGAGGAAACGCACGTGTGGTTTGGACGTGCGCACATGCGGTCGCGCAGATGCATCTAATTATGCCCAGGTGCGGTCACACCTGGGCAGAAAATAGAAATCCGAGGGTTTGGTTTCATTCTTCATTTTTGGACTTGAGATCTCGGAATTTGGCGATTGTTTGAGGGATTTTCAGAGGAAACTTTTGGGTAATGATTCCTAACTCGTTTTTGGTTGTATTCCATTAATCTATAGTTGTTTTCTCCATTTAGTTTCAGATTTTTGTAGTTGAAATTGGAAAATATTTGAAGAACTTCTTCAATAAAGATTTCGAGTTTTGAAAGGGGATATGTGGTCGGATTTGAGTAATTCTTATATGGTTGGACTCGTGAGTGAATGGGTGTTCATATTTTGTGATTTTTACCGATTCCGAGACGTGGGCCCGGATCGACTTTTTAGGGAAAATTTCAAATTTTTGTTAAAATATTTATTTCATTAATTAGATGAGTCTATTATCATTGTATTCATGATATGTAATTGTGTTTGGTTGGATTTGGACCATTCAGAGTCGGATAATTGAGGAAAGGACATTCTTACAAACCTTTTGAGCTTGGTTCTAAAACCCATGCCGAAACCTATCAAATCAACCCGGAATGATGTCAAATTGTGTAGGCAAGTCCCAAATAACATAACGGAGTTGTTCCAACTCTCGAAATCGCATTCCGACCCTGATATCAAAAAGTCCACTTCCGGTCCAAATCTATAAAAAAAAAATTGACTTTCGCCATTTCAAGCCTAAATCAGCTACAGACCTCGGATTTACAGTTCGGACACGCTCCTAAGTCCAAAATCACCCAACGAAGCTAATGAAACCGACAGAACTCCATTTCGGAGTTGTCTTCACATAGTTCTGACTATGGTCAAAATCCTAAGACTTAAGCTTCCGTTTTAGGGACTAAGTGTCCCAAATCACTCCGAATCACTCGGTAATTGAATTTAACCACGCACACAAGTCAATAAACATAATATGAAGCTTCTCAGGGCCTTATGCCGCCGAACGAGACTTAAATTCTCAAAATGACCGGTCGGATCGTTACATAGTTAAGGCATGGAATGAGATAATTAATGAAATATGGGAAAGCATGAAAACAACTATTTTGACGGCGTATATACACTTGTCATTTCACATATACGCGGCTACACATGTAATTCACATAGCACATAGCTCATGGGTCCCTAATTCCCTCAAATCAAGATTAAATCCAATACTTACCTTGCTCCGCAAGCAAATCAAAGCTCAACCGTAGCCTTTCCTATAATATTCGCCTCCGAATCAACCGAATCTAACCAAAATTGACTTAATATCAAAAAACAATGCTAGGGAAATCAATTACGATACATAAAGTTATGATCTTTACACTTTTTTTAAAAAATTAACAAAAGTCAACTACGGGCCCGCTTGGTCAAAACTACGGATTCGGGCCAAAACCCAATTACCCATTCACCCCCGAGCTCGGTTATGTAATTAGTTTCGAAATCCGACCTCAATTCGAAGTCTAAATCCCAAATTTACAATAAACCCTAATTTTACCCAAAACCCTAATTTCTACCATGAAAATCCTAGATTTGATTTTGAAATCTTATGGAATGTAATGGGTAATTCAAAATAAGTAAATTAAAGTCACTTACCAATGTATTTAGGAAGAAAAGCTTTTGGAAAAATCGCCTCTAGGGTGTTTAGGGTTGAGAGTTTGTAAACAAATGAGCTAAATCCCGTCTTCTCGGCTTTTTGTCCAGGTGCAGATGTCCCAAATGCGACCTGGGATACGTAAATGCAAAGAATCCATCGCAAATGTGAGGAATCCCACACCTCTGCTGCCATCGCAAATGCGATGATTTGTTCGCATTTATGAACTTGGACCCTCCGCAAAAGCGACTCAGTGATCGCAATTGCGACCAACACCCATGCCAGGCCATCATCGCAAATGCGATAGGAAGTTCGCAAATGCTAACTCTTCAGGCCACTGTGCTATTCGCAAATGCGAGCATGAAGCTCGCAAATGCGGCTGTCGCAAATGCAAGATCTGAGCACCATCAAAAATCTGATCTCCTATGAACTCTTTGAAATGCGTCCGAAACTCACCCGATCCCACGGGGCTCTAAACTAAACATGCACACAAGTCCAAAAACATCATATGAACTCACTTGCATGATCAAAACACCAAAATAATACTTAGAACTACGAATCAGACATCAAAATGAATGATATTTTCAAAGAAACTCAAGAACATGAAATTTTACAACTGGACGTCCGAATCATGTCAAATCAACTCCGTTTTGCACCAAATTTTGCAGACAAGTCATAAATACTGAAATGAACCTATACCAAGTTCTAGAATCGAAATTCGAATCCGGTAGCAAAAACATTCAACTTACGGTCAAACTTAGGAATTCTATAAATCTTTAAATTGCTAGTTTTCAATAAATTACGTTAAATCAAGCTAGGGACTTCCGAATTCGATTCTGGGCATACGCCCAAGTTCCAAATTATGATACGGATCCACTAGGACCGTTAGAATACTGATTCGGGTCTGTTTACACAAAATATTGACAGTAGTCAATTCAAATGAGTTTTAAGGCAAAATTTTATATTTTTATCAATTTTTTCACAAAAACAAATTCCGGAAAAATACACGAATTGCACGCGCAAATTGAGGAAGGCTAAACGGAGCTATTTGACGTCTCGGAACACAGAAATGAAGGGTAAAACTATAAATGACCTATCACATCACACAGACATATATAACTTACAATGTTCTGAAATATTTTCAATTATATCAGCAGGGATAACAGTCATATCAAATAATAGCAAGAGAACAATTAGCAGTGTACATCAAGCTACTTCCTCTATTTTATTTAAATGACGGTATCAACTGGATGGAGTGTAAGAAGTTAAATTGGCTTATACGTTTTTTACGACGGTAGTGTCCCGGCTAGCTTCTATGCACCTGGATTGTTCCATCAGGTATAGGTTACCTCCCACCAACACGAGTATAGAAAACCTTTAGCCAATAATTAAGGCTTAGATATATGGAGGGAGGGGGAATACCTAAGTTTTTTGTAGTTATTTAAATTTGAAATCTGGTTTCTAAGATTTGCATTCAATTTATTCACCACTAGGACACACACTTATTTGCTAAATTGACTTATACATTATATAAGTGATTGTGGAAATATTTATGAAAATAATGGTTGAAAAGAGAGTTTGATAGGAAAACACACCAAAGTCTTAAACTTTTGAATAGTTTAAGGAACTTGAATTCTTGAAAGTTATGAATTGTATAACAGTGAATGGTGTCAAACATTTAGAATGTGCTAATAGAAAGCGAAGGGGTCAGGACGAAAGCTAAGACTACTAAAATGGGGATAGTGTACAACAACAATTATGATGTCGATTCATCCACACTTCCATTCCTTGTAAAGGAAGGCTAACTGCTTTCTAGCTAGGAGCCCAGGCAAGATCGGCTCAGGATCATGGATCCTTTTCTATCAGATAGGAAGGGTTGTAGCACAAAACGTACTTCTAAGTAATTTCCCCATAGACCTATGTTTATCTATATGAAGAAGAAATCATGTAATGAAGGGAATTTTTATTTGTACAAATGGTACTTAGAACGAGCACAAAGATTGTCATATAAATTGGAATAGAGAAAATATTATTTAGAGTTATTGTTACATCCTAGATATATGTCAAAAAGTATAAAATTATGGACGGAATGAAAAAATGTATATATGTTGATGGCATAGAAGTGAAATCGGATGAACTTTCTATGAGTGTTAAACAAGTATGTTAAGGTATGGATATTGAGATAAAAATAGAGAGAATAACAAAGTTATCCAAAAAAAAAAAAAATTACCCTTGTCTACTCATTTATTTTTCTACCCTTCAAACTAATTACATTTTCTACCCATAGTAGTTTTTGTGGGAAATTTTCTCTTTTTTCTCCAATATTTGTTTACTTCTATGCTTCTTAACTCTTTCTTTTTTTCCTTTTTTTTCTTTATTTTCTCCTTTTCTTTTTTCTCGTTTTCTTCAAATTTTGTTCTTTTTTTCTTTTCTAATTTCATTAAACATATTTTTTATATTATTTTTCTCTTCATAATCTAATTTCATTTACTGTTTTCACTATTTTTTATTATTCTTTTTTATTATACAATAAGAAAAAATAACTGATATAGTAAATATTTGTTCATCTTTTTTTTATATAACTTGTATAATATACCTTTTGTCTTTTTTCTCATTTTTTAAATTCAATTATTAAACGAAAATAATATTAGTTGTCACTTGATCTAATTCACTGAATATCACATTGACTGCTGCTGAGCACCATAAATTACATAATCAGATTCTAAGAATCAGCACGTGATTGCCATGCAAACCTTGATCTTCTTCTCTATAAATATCAGTACGCACTCTACCATTAGCAGTACACACAACCAGTTATGCAGCAACAAAACATAATCTACGGCCACCAAATCTCCATATATACTAGTTAGAATAGAAATGATAATAAAATATTGAAAAATACAATAAAAGTATAAGTAGCAAAAAACATTTCTAGTACCATATGATACCAATATGGTATACATGTATACCAACTAAGTATATAATTGCTCTAAAATATTGCTACAACTATCTGCGACTATACTATTGTACCAAAATATTTTTATGCAATAAAAGTATGAGAAAATTACATGCTCACATTGCAAGCTAAATATTCGCAAAGCAACTTGTTCATTCCGTATATTAACAGGATATATAGTTTTATGGGGTCGTTCCAACAATTGCCTATAACTATAAAAACTATTACATAATACACATAATTTATGTCCCTCGGCACAAAAAAATTCCAGCACTGCAAATCATGGTCATATAAATAATTTCAGAATTGTAATCACTTAAAATGTAGCTAAAACAACCAAAACAATATTTAAACTATCATATAATACCAATATGGCATATAATTATACCAACATGGTATACAACTTTACTGGTTAATTTCCAGCAACTGTATGACTATACTACAATTACATAACACACATGCATAAAGAGAAAAATAAAAAAATAGTGAAATATTTATTAATATAATAAAGTATTTCAAGATATTGTATTATATTACTATTATTAAAAAAAAAATAGTGTACCAATTAAATGCAGCTAATACAACTTTTCACATAATCTAATTCCGCAACCCTACCCACATAACGTTTCAGTATATATGTATACTATTATAGTATAATATTACAGTATAACTATATACTCTATTAAAGTACACTCTTATAGTATATTGTGATACAGTAGCGGTATATTGTTAGGTAACTGTGTTTTAATTTAAATTTTGCTGAAAATTTGAATATTATGATAGTATATTATTTCGGTATATATGTATACTATTACAGTATATTATTGCAGTAAAACTATATACTCTTACAGTATATTGTGATACCGTAGCGGTATACTGTTGGGTAAATGTATTTTTATTCAAGTTTCAACTAAAATATTTTGATACCGTAGCGGTATATCATTTTGTTAGTATACTGTAACAATATTTCACTGGAAAGAACAGTATACCCAAAATTATATATAGTATATCATTTTGGTATACAATACAAATTCTTGTTTTCCAGTTCAACTCAACTTTAACCCAGATTCAGTCTCGATGATACCAATATGGTATATATTGTATATTGATAGGATATCATAGAGGACTAGATCACCTTTTCTTAAAAATACTCTCCAATCCTCTATACTATCCACATGGTATATATCACATACTAACATAGTATAATAGAGGGCTAGTTCGTTACTTCAAAAAAGAGCTTTGTCTTATATGATACCAAACTGATATATAGGTATACCATTTTGGTATACAGTACAAATTAGTCTCCTTTACAAGTTTAACTTAATTTCAACTAAAATTTTACAACTCCACTGTAAAATCTCCATCAACTTGTCCCAAGATTTAGCCACAACACCTAATCAACATTTCAAACAAACTCCAGGCGATATCATATCAGAACAATTACAAACCCAACAAACTCATTATATGAGTTTCAAGGCCCTTGAATGGTAGATTTGAAGACTTTAAGAAAATCTGTAAAATTTTAATCTAAGCAAAAAAACACGAAATGCAAATCTGAGCAAGCATGGGATTTTGACAAAAAAGTGATGAGATTACATGAAAAATGACGCGGTCATCTGGATTTCGTACTCTATCAAATGAGAAAGCTCTTGAACTTTTCACTTTAAAGGGGAAAAGGAATGAAGTAAAAGGGGAAAAGGGATAGGTAATTCAGGTAAAATATTTTAGCCGAATAGGTAGTTTTTGTAACAAACTTTCATATGGGTAATTACGGGTAATTATTTTGGATTGTGTGGGCATTTAGTATAATTTTCCCATAAAAATAGACCTACTTCTATAGTATATTATGTAAGATTTTCCTACGTATGGGTGGCTCAATAGGTTTAAGGCCCGTAATTAATATTTAATTAATGAGCAAATCTCCTTTATGTGATTAGTTACTTGATGGACGTACCAGATTATATCTAAATCTCTATAAATTGGTCTTCCCTTCACCCATTAGGGTTACCACTTTTTCCTACATATAATTTCATCACTGACGGTTGTGGTAATGTAAAGTTAGGGCTAGGAGGTAGAAACCAATTTACCAATTAATGCTTTCGCTTCATGATAATGGCTTCCGCTTCAGGTATGGTTTTTATATCGACTATATGTAAGATGATCATGTTTAAGATCCCGGTATAAATTAAAGTTTATGCTTACATGTGGTATCAGAGCCTGGAACTAGAACCGATAATCTTCATAAAAATTTAATTACCTATTAAAGACTAAATGGCATTTTAATTATGATAGTGTATAGTATTAACCCAAAGGAGAATTGCAATATGCTTTAATTGTTTTACTAAATTCATATTGATTTGTGAGCATGTATTATCTATTTTGTAGCTATTCCTCTTCATTCGCATGCATTGTCTGTTACTGGGTTCAATGGATTGAACTTCTCTGAATGGCATGAACAAGTCCAGTTCCACTTAGGTGTAATGGATCTTGACTTGGTTCTGATGAATGATAAACCTGTTGCCATTAGTGATACGAGCACTGCGGATGAGAAGTATTTCCATAAAGCATGGGAACACACTAACATGCTGAGCCTTATTTTATGCGAATGATTATTGGAAACAATATTAAGAGTATTATTCCACAGACAGAAAGTGCCAGGGAATACCTGAAGTTTGTGGAATAACGTTTTTTTTCTCCAGATAAGTCTCTCGCTGGTACATTAATGGCTGAACTCACGACCATGAAGTTTGATGGGTCGTGTAGTATACAAAATCATATCATCGAGATGACTAACATTGAAGCAAGACTTCAGACCTTGGGGATGAAAGTGGATGACTCCTTCTTGGTTCAGTTTATTCTGAAATCGTTGCCTCCTGAGTATGGACCTTTTCAAATTAACTATAACTATAACGACCCAACCGGTCGTTTTAACTGTTAGAACCCCCTCCCCCTAAATAAGACTATTCGTATGTGCTTTTACTAATTTATGACTTGCGGGGATGGTTGGTTCGGGATTTGGAAGTGTTCGGGTTTAAATCGGAGCACTCGTTTCCTTAGTTGCCTTTAAAAAGGGCAAGTTTGACTTCGGTCAATATTTTTAGAAAACAACCTCGGAATCTGGATTTGACGGTTCCAATAAGTTCGTATGATAATTTTGGACTTGGGCATATGTTCAGATCGGTTTTTGGATGACCCGGGAACGTTTCAGCGCCTATTGTAGAAGTTGACATTTTGGAATGATTTCATAAATTTGGGTGGAAGTGTATTTCAAGGTTATCGATGTCCGTTTGGGATTATGAGTCTGGAAATGGCCCCGCATTGTGATTCTGGTATTGAGAGCGCGTCCAGATGTGGATTTACAGGTCCGTAGGTTATTTTAGGGTCATTTGGCGAAAGTTAGAAATTTGAAAGTTTTTGAGAAGTTTGACGAGGATTGGACTTTTTGATATCGGGGTCGGATTTCGATTCCAGAAGTTGGAGTAGGTCCATAATGTCAATTATGACTTGTGCGCAAAATATGAGGTCAATCGGACGTGATTTGATAGGTTTCGACATCGATTGTAGAACTTTAAAATTTTAAACTTCATTAAGTTTGAATTGGCAGGTGATTCATAGTTTCGATATTGTTTTGCGTGATTTGAGGCCTCGACTAAGTTTGTAATATTTTATGGGACATATTGGTATATTTGGTTGAAGTCCCGAGGGCCTCGGGGTGATTTCGGATCGTCAATGGATCAACTTGGAGTTTTGTTGTGTTGCTGAAGGGCCTGAGTTCTCGTGTAATCGCACCTGCGGAAAATGGGGCGCATGTGCAACGGCACAGAAACGACGGATAAAAGAAATAATCTCAAATGAGATGGTGTTGCCGGACTTACCTCCAATGCAGTAACGTGGGACCAACTGTGAGTATATGTGTAAAAGTAAAAATCATAAATTTGGTAACCTGAGAATAATTATTAGTACGTTCGAGGACGAACATTTGTTTAAGAGGTGAAGAATGTAACGACCCGACTTGTCGTTTTAAGAATTAAAGCCCTGCCTGGCGGCATAAGGCCCTGAGCAACTTCTTATTATGTGTGTTGACTTGCGCGTGGTTGAATTCAGTTACCGGATGATTTGGAGTAATTTGGGACACTTGGTCCCCAAAACGGAAGCTTAAGTCTTAGGATTTTTACTGTAGTCCGAACTATGTGAAGACAACTCCGTAATGGAATTTTGATGATGTCAATAGCTTCGTATGGTGATTATGGACTTAGGAGCGTGTCCGGAAAATTATTTGGAGGTCCGTAGAAGAATTTTGCTTGAAATGGCAAAAAATGATTTTTTGGGAAGTTTGACAGGGGGGTTGACCTTTTGATATCGGGGCCGAAATCCGATTCTGGAAATTGGAATAGCTTCGTTATGTTAATTATGACTTGTGTACAAAATTTGAAGTCATTCCAGATTGATTTGATATGTTTCGGCACAAGATATAGAATTTAAAATTTCAAAGTTCATTAGGCTTGAATTGGGGTATGATTCATGGCTTTGATATTATTTGATGTGATTTGAGGCCTCGAGCAGGTTCGTGTTATGTAATGGGACTGGTTGGTATGATTGGACGGGATCCCGGGAGCCTCGGGTTTGATTCGGGGTGGTTCCGGACCATGTTTGTGTGTTTTGATGCTGCTGGTTGCTGGTTCTGGTATTGTTCTTTGCGTTCGCGAGGAGCTTCTCGCGTTCGCGAAGAAGGATTTTGCTGTTAGGACTTTGTTCTTCGCGTTCGCGAAGAAGGTAATTTTGTTGTTCGTCATCTGATGTTAGAGGCTCATAGGTCACAATCTATAAGGAATTTGGCGATTATCTAAAAATAAAGGTTGTAGCCCTTTGTGTCTAGTTTTCAGAATAGTAAACCATTTGTCATTTGGAGTTATGTAGAAAGAGTTATGGTTGATACACTATAGGCTGTCCGGGAAAAGTTCGGAAATCTCTGTTGCACAGGGCTGACTTTGGAAGCTTATATCTCGTAATCTATAAGGAATTGGGAGATGAGCAACAAATAAAAGTTATAGAGCTTGAAGTCTAATTTTTAGAAAGTCAAACCATTCATCATTTGAAGTTTTGTACAAAACGTTATGACCATTATACTAAAGGCTGTTTGAGAAGAGTTGGAAAATGACTTTTGAAGAATTTGTTTTTCGCGAACGCGAGGGGAGTCTCGCGAACGCGAAGAACAAATCCCTGGGCAGCAGAATAAAGTCCAAATACGTGTCATTCTTCCATTTTTCGACCAAGGAAGATCGGGTGAGGCGATTGTTCGAAAGTATTTCAAGGAAAACATTGGGGTAAGAATTCCTAACTTGATTTTGGTTAAATTACATGAATCTATTGTTGTTTTTATCACTAAATTAGTAAATTGAGTTGAAAATTTTAGAAAACCCTCTTGGTTTAAATTTAATATTTGGAGGTCGATTTATTATTGGAATTCGATAAAATTGGTATGGTTGAACTCATATCGGAATGGGTGTTCGGATTTCATAAAAATTATGTCGGGTTCCGAGAGGCGGGTCCCGCATTGACTTTTATTGACCTTTTTGAATAAAATTTTAAGTCGACGTATTATTATCCGAAATTATTTTTGATGAATTTTAATGAAGTTATGCAATTAATTTGGATAAATCTGAGCTGTCCGGAGGCCAATTCAAGCAAGAAGTCTATTTTGGAATATCGGCCTAACTTCAAAAAGGTAAGTGTCTTGCTTAACCACGAGTGGGGGAATTACCCCTTAGGCATCGAGTCTTATGTGCCATTTATGAAATGTGAAAAGCCGTGTACGTGAGGTGACGAGTACGTACTCGACTTATATGTGTAAATTTTATTGAGTTAAAGTCTTGAGCATATTGTGTGGTAAATTGGGTAATTTTTGGTATATATTTAATCATCTAATTGTCGTGCCTAAATCCTTGTTGCTGTTGAATCTGTTATTATATGACAATTTGATGTGATTATTACTTGATTATTAATGTAATTCCGTGAATTTGTTGGTTTGATAATTATTGGAATTTAATTTCATTATGGATTTTCCCTCTGCAAATAATTAATTAAATGAGCTTAAGAAGAGGTGTTTATATAATTATTAAAAATTTGAATTTAATGAAGACTTTGCTTTATGTTAAGTAATTTCTAACTCTATTGATTGTTTTTGGGTGTTGTACACATTAAGACTCGGTTGTAGCTTTGGAATTTAGTTGTGGCCATTGGGCAAATTGTGATATGAATTAATTTTGTTATGTTGCTGTGATAATTTCCCATGTAAATTGTTGTGTTGTGTGAGTTGTTATTTTGGGGAGATAAGGGTGGCATTTTACCGTTTATATTATGTGGTTATAAGAGTGGCATTTCACTGTTGTGTTTGTTGGAATATTATCTGGGCGGAGTGATAAAGGGTGACTATAGGAGCGATAAGGGAGGCAATATGAGCGATAAGGGTGGCTATTGATATTGTTAGAGCGGAGCGATAAGGGTGGCTATAGGAGTGATAAGCGTGGCAATAGGTGCGATAAGGGTGGCTATTGTCAGGGACAATATGTGATGATGTGGGGTTGTGGTGTTGATAATTTTCATGCGATGTTGGATTTTCTTGTGTTTACTTTTATCCCTTGTGCAATTTGTCTTATTGTTGGTAAATTGATATCAATCTGATTTATGTTGAAATTGAGAGCCGGTGGCTATTGCCAGGAAGATTATAAATTGAAATGTGGGGACGAGGTACCGTGCGTAAATAATGAGGATATTTGGCACGTGAATTGTCCGTGCAGTTATGATATGAAATATGGGCACGAGGTGCTGTGATGAAATGATAATGATATTTGTCACGTGAATTGTTCGTGCAGTTGTGAGATGAAATGAGGGCACAAGGTGCCGGTGAAATATGGTGATTTTATTATGGGCACGAGGTGCCGTGGAAATATAAAAATGGGCAGAGACCTGTATTTTTATGATTATGAAATGAGGTGTCTCATGGTGACTTTTTAATTGAAAGAATTATATTCAAAATATTTATTTGAAAGGATTTTTACTTAGAAAGTATTATATGAAAGAATTGTATTTGAAAGATATTTATTTGAGAAATTGTATTTGAAAAGATTTATTTAAAGAATTATATTTGAAAAATAATTATTTCAAAAAATTATATTTAAAAGAGAGTTATCTGGAAGAATTATATGTGAAAGACATTTATTTGAAGAACTTGATTTAATTGGGTGTAATTGCGTTTATTAATTGTTGAGTGATATTAATGGTATTCTTGTTGTCTGTTGTGCATATAACTGGTTATTTTATCCTACCCTTATTATTATTTGTTTCCTATTATTTTGTATATTATATTGCACAGGTTATTAGACTAGTGAGTGTATTGACTGTACCTCGTCTCGACTCTATTGAGGTTAGTCTTGATACTTACTGGGTACCGACCATGGTGTACTCATACTACACTTCTGCACATTTTTGTGCAGAGCAATGTATTGGAGACATCAGACTTGAGAAGAGTTAAAGCGGGATCGTAAGGATTCAAGGTAGAGCTACTTGGTCGTCGCAGTCCCTTGGAGTCTTTTCATTTCATTATACTATTAATTTTAATCAAGCAGTATTGTATATTCAGTCCTCGTGATCATCCCATGTATTCAGTTAGAGTTCGTGACTCAGTACTAGCAGTCTTGGGAGGTTGTACATTCATATTTGTTCCGTTGTTAGTTTTGGTTACTTATTTAATTAAAAAAATGGCTCCAAAAATGTAATTGAAATCGGCTTACCTAGTCTTAGAGACTAGGTGCCATCACGACGCCTGTGGTGGGATTTTGGATCGTGACACACATATGCGTTGCATGGGGCGCATATGCGGGGGCTGTTAGGCCGAGCTTCAACTGCACCTGCGATGGAATTTCCGCAGGTGCGGAGCCACAGAAGCAGCTGATGAACCGCAGAAGCGGAAATCGTGGCTGGGAAGTGTTTTCTTTAAAACGAGAGTTGGGTTCAATTTCACTTCATTTTTGTCCATGGGAGCCGATATTGGAGCAAGTTTGGGGTGTCATCTTCATCCTCTATTATGGGGTAATTGACTTCTTCTCATTTTGGATTAAATACTTGGATTATATATAGATCTTAACATGGAAACTAGTGGAAAACTTGAGAATTTTGAAAGAAACCTAGAAGATTATATTTTTGGATTTCTACCATGAATTTAGGCATGAAATTTGGAGTAAGAAATATAATCGAGTTTGTGGTGTTATGGGTAAAGATTTTCTTCGAAAATTTTCGAAATCCGGGCACGTGGGCCTGAGGGTTGTTTTATTGATTCTTCGAGAGGAGTTGGAAATTTTTGTAAATTGAATTATAATGAGTGTTAGAGCATGTATTTATGGATTCACGCATTCATTACCTAGTTTTGGAGCTATGAGCATCGGTTGGAGTTGTTGGAAAGGCTTTGGAGCCGGTTATGGCGTTTCAGAGTTAGATAAGTCTCTTGTCTAACCTTGTAAGAATGAATTTACCCCATAGGTGATTTAAATTAATAATTGTTGCTAATTGTGGGGGCTACGTACGCACGAGGTGATGAGAGTCCGTGCGTAGCTACTAATAATGCTATGTCTGGGTAGTTTTGGACTCAAATCATGAATTTCTTGTGATAATTGTATTCTTTATTTAATTAAAGTATTAGAATTATATTGTAAATTGCTAGAGAAAATAGTAAGAGACTGAGATTTTACATATTTGAATTCATGCGCAAAGTATTTGACTGTTAATGGCAATTGTACATCCTTATGTGTTAATCTTATAATATCTTCTCATTCCGGAGGTCCATAATAAAATGAACTCCTTTCTTGTGGAGTGGGCCGAACGCCTCGGCAGTATAGATGCATCTATGGATCGTGTCGCACGTCCCTCGGTAGTGTACACGGCACTCTGGATCGGGCCGAACGACCTCGATAGACATCATGCCTAATAATAATAATAATAATTACATGATATCTTGATATTTTATTGCAGCTTGTGAAGCTAAGTGATAAATTGGAAATTAATGGAATTGAAAGAATTAATTATTTTTGTTGGTTAAAGAAAATTATTGTTATTCCTATAAATCATGTTGATTTAAATATTTCTATTTTAATATTATCGACCCTTAATGAGTGTCAAAGTCAACCTCTCGTCACTACTTCTTCGAGATTAGGCTTGAGATCTACTGGGTACACGTTGTTTATGTACTCATGCTACACTTGTCGGACATTTTTGTGCAGGTACAGATATGTTTAGTAGCCTTGTGGGCGCAGGGGTGTGGTTAAATGCGGGGACTTAGGTGAGCTACATTCTATATTATGATCCGTAGCAAGCATAGTCTCCTTCAGAGTTATTTATATTTCTCCTGTCTAATTTATATTTCGGACAGATGTTGTATTTTATTTTACTCCCTAGAAAATGCTCATGCACTTGTGACACTAGGTTTTGGGAGTGGTTATGGGTTGTTTAATATTTTAGTTACGAATATATTTATTACTTACTCTGTAAGTTCTATCTTTTACTATTTAATTGGTGGAAATTACGTTTTAATAATACTAAAAGGAGTAATTAAGTTAATTAATTATCGTTGGCTTGCCTGGCAGCGGTGTTAGGCGCCATCACGACCTTTAATGGATTTTGGGTTGTGACAACAGGGTATTAGAGCACTAGGTTCACTTAGGTCTCACGAGTCATGAGCGAGTCTAGTAGAGTCTTGCAGATCGGTACAGACACGTCTGTACTTATCTTCGAGAGGCTACAGGGCTGTTAGGAGCACTTCCCTTCTTGATTCCTTTATCGTTCAGTTTGATTCCATTAGGGCTTGTGCCTTTATTTCCTTCCTACACATTCTTACATGATGTTTAGAGCTCATGTCAATTGAGCATCAAGGAGTTTCTGTGGTACTACAGACGTGGAGCAGGATGTTTCTCCCTACGCATTCAAACAAGTTATTATCGTCTTCTTACGAAAGGAGGTTCTGTCATTTAAGCTCAGTATCTGTAATTCTTATAATTTTGAGTCTATGCACGGTGTTGGTGTAATGGTAGGGGGCATGTCTATGTGCCAAGCCAGTGAATGGATCGGAAGGAGGATTTTTCAGTGCATGATTTAGAGGTTTAGTAATTGGACTAGCAAAGACAATCAGACTATGAATGTTCAGGTTTGGGTCGATGGGGTAGCGAGACTTGGTATTTTCTAGCATGGTGGAATTTTCATCTGTGATGTGGTGACATCGTCCTTGATGGATGTGTTAAGTTTGCCGGTGTTATGATCTTCTTCCATTTGCCTTTGGGGCAGGGTATTGTGAAATGATGCCAGGGAAGCGGCTGTCAGAGATCGCGGTGTGCAGTGGTTCAGGATCGAAGCGGTGTTCCTAGTATGATAGCTCGAGAAAGATGATCTTCGGAAAGGTTTAAAGTTGGTAGTGATCTATTGGTTCAAGTGCTACAAAGATATGGGAGGTGTCTTGCGATGGTTTAATTTCTAGAAGGCCAAGTATGAGAAACAAAGTGGATTAGTTACTTAAAGGAGAGGGTTTGACAAAAGTGGGAGAGTGTCAATGTAGAATATGGGTTATGTGGTAGGATAACTACACGTCCTAAGGAAAGTTGGAGTGATTTGGGATTCATGGTGGACAGTGACTAGGTCTACAGACTTGATTTGGAATGTTGGCGGTTAGACTGGGGAAAGATTGGATGCGACAGAAATGAGTTTGCTTGATATGAAGAGGAATGCAACATGACTTCGGGTTAGGATGTATTGTCGTAATTTTAGTAATGCCAATAGGGAGTGAACAAACTTGTACAACTGGTGAATGAGCGCGGGCTCAAGATGGTTTAAGGACTTCGTAGAAATGGTACTCAGTGCCACGTCATTGGAAGGTGTCGGCATGGACTTTCCACGGGTGAGTTATCTCATGTGAGCAGATTAGTGGTTGCATGGTGTTGACAAAGCTTCTATGAAGATTTTTATTGGCTATCCGGTAAGAGGTCGAATATGTGAATGTGGCTAGTGATTTAGAGTGTTCATAAAATGATTAACAGGGAGATTTCAAAAAACAAATTGGCGGGTCGATTATGCGAGATCATGTCAATGTGGGATAAGGAGTCTTGGTGGGTTCTAGAGTTATGCAATGGTAGCTCCAAGCTAAGTGGGAGATTCTCACCGCCTACGATTGGATTGCATTGTTATCTACTTCTGAGGTTTCTAGTTATCGGCATATTGGTTGGTTATTCCGACTAAGGAAAGAGAACATCAATGGTAATTTGAACAATGTGTGCTGTAATTGGCCTTATCAATTCATATTCAGGATTTGGGAAGACTTAGAGTTTATGCTTTGTGTAGATGTAATGTACAAGGAAAGTGAGTTAGCCGGATGCTTCTTTGAGAAGGTGTCCATACATTAGTAGGGCCTTGGAGTTTGATTAC
The DNA here is from genome assembly GCF_000390325.3 of Nicotiana tomentosiformis. NCBI lineage: Eukaryota > Viridiplantae > Streptophyta > Magnoliopsida > Solanales > Solanaceae > Nicotiana > Nicotiana tomentosiformis. The sequence continues at coordinate 84,783 of NW_027174696.1, forward strand.
AATCGAGACCAAGTCATAGTGGGTGACTCTCAACAACGGCCTTAGTGGATTCCAAAATTTAAGTGTGGTGCCCAAGGATTTCGAGTTCGTAGTATGGTTAGGTATCGAGCTTTTGCAGCAGATTATGAAAGGGGCATGAAGTGTTCTACGTTAATTATCTTCGGGTTGCGGTGTAGCATTGGAGGAATGGAAGAAAATAACTTCGGATTCATAGAGGGATTTTCAGAATAGGTGTACCAGTTAAAGATGCAAATAAGCGCCTAAGGAGGGTATGAGATGGTTCGTGGGTTTTGGAGACAACGTGGTCTCATGAAATGAGATCACTCAATATGAGTGCGGATTTGGGTTCATGATGTTTTGAATGGATCTATTATTATTCCTAAGGCAAGTCCAGACTAAATTAGAAGAAGTCATATCGGTTAGCAATGGTTGAATTGGCACGATAGTGGCAATGATTAGTTCCTTCAGCGTGTTAAGTTATACATGTGGTTGGTGGAAATACTTGCGAGGCTTGACATCCGCCGTAATTGATTTTATTTGGTGGCATTCGAGTATTATGGCTTGTTATGTGTTGATGGATCCCGAAAGAGTTATGGTGGTTTAGACCACTATTTGAGGATTGTATTTTCTGCGGTTATGGGAATTCAGTCGCGTGTTGCAATGGTTCTCCTGAAATGAGTTAAGTAAAAGGTTGCTATGTGATGGAGTGTTTAGTCTATTAGTGGATAAGGAGTCATGATGGAATTCTTGTACTCTCACGTATAGGTATGTTAGGTGCAGTGAGCGGTATGGGAATTGGGAGTTGAGGATCAAGGTTACAGTTTGGTGTCGACAAGAATGTCAAGAGCTCGTATGAGCGGGAAAGGATTCAGATGGTTAGAGTAAGCTAGCATTGTCTTTAACGGTGTTATGTGTAAGAGGCTTTACGTACTGATCACGGATTCCTAATTTGCCTTACAGCATTAGTGTGGTCGGTGGTATGGACGTACAGACTTGTTACCTGGTACAGAAGGTTGTGGGAGTGTATCTCACGGGAAGATTGTATTAGTGTGACATATAGTCACTTGATTGATTAAAGATTTAGAACCAAGTATGGAGATTGTGGTACTATCTCTAATGTAAGAATTTATGCCTGAAGGGCGCTCGGTTCATTTAGTTGTGGACTGTGAAAGTTTGTTTCGGATTTGACGGTTGTTCTTGTGTGTCATGGGAAAAAGGGATATTGTGGATCCTTGAAATGTTATTAGCCAAGTGCGGTACGATCAGAATCGGCTTGAGGTCCCTGGATGGATCTAAATGTGAACGGGGCTCTTTATTTTCAAGATGGATGTGTTCATTTCAGCATAACATTGTTTTCGGAGGGGTCTTCGGGCCTTGGATGTTATTTCTATTGTCGGCCCTTCCGTGTAGTTTCTATTGTGCCATGTGGGTTTGTGAGGCGGTTTGATTATTCGCACTCGTATTGAGATCCCGTATAGTTTACGGTGTTATATGAGTAGGATGGATCTCGAGATGTATGTCATTTATTGTACCTTAGTCGTGCTTGGGTTTTGTAGCATATGGCGCTATCTAATGGTATTGTGCACTTGGCGTTCTTGTGGTTGACATTAGGGTATTTCGTAGGTATAAGTGTTTTGGCTTGATGGGTACTTCCCTATTTATTGTCATGTGTGGATTGGGTGGCACGCCGCCACGGGTATGTTGTTTGGATTGGGTTGCACGCCGCAACTGTATCATGTGTGGATTGGGGTGCACGACGCAACATTATGATGTTGAGTACAGTTCCCCATATTTATTCTCACGAGTCTTATTTCTCATGTTCTGAGGAAGGTTCATAACACCTTTTCGGTTGTTTATATTGCTACGTGGATTGAGTAGTTCTTTCTAGAGTTCATTTTTCCTTATGTATTACATTCGAGTTTGTCACTTGTTGGTACATGGTGGCATCATATGAGACTTTTGGTAATGATTGTGGTGGCTTATTACAGGAATGACTTGTACTGGGTGAGGCGAGATTTTTGGACCTGGGATCAGTGCGATCGGATTTATATAGTTATTCGGTTCATAATGAGGTAATTGTTCCTGTCAGGAGGAGGGACTAAATGATTTGTTGACTATGCAGTTGGTTATGAATTTCTACACATCTCTTCCATCGTGGCAGTATTGCAAGAGTTGGAACTGGACTTATATATGTCATGAGGTGTGTTATGATCATCCGATTCGTGGGATTTCGGCTATTGTTGTCAGAGGATGCTATTGTGGTCATGTGAATAATGCGGTGCATGGTATGAATTCAATGAGAGTATACAATCATGTAGTGGTACATCGTATATTGATTGAAACAATGTTCGTATGTTGGAAGCATGCCTAGTAGAGAATTTCGGGTGTTGGGATTTGACTCTAAGGCTTATTTGCCTCAATAAAGGGGAGGATCTTCTGATTTGCTAGAGCTAATGTGCTCAACTAAGACATGGTAGCATGAGTAGGTGCACGAGGGGCTAAACAATGATTTCAGCAAACTCCGGAGCAGTTCTTAGCATGTTCGAGGACGAACATATATTTAAGTGAGAGAGAATATAACGACCCAACCGGTCGTTTTGACTGTTAGAACCCTCTACCCCTAAATAAGACTCCCTGTATGTGCTTTTACTAATTTTTGACTTGCAGGGATGGCTGGTTCGGGATTAGAAAGTATTCGGGTTGAAATTAGAGCACTTGGCTCCTTAGTTGACTTTAAAAAGGGTAAGTTTGACTTCGGTAAACATTTTTAGAAAATGACACCGAAATCGGGATTTAACGGTTCCAATAGGTTTGTATGATGATTTTGGACTTGGGCGTATGTTCGGATCGGGTTTTGGATGACCCGGGAACGTTTCAACGCCTATTGTGGAAGTTGGCATTTTGGAATGATTTCATAAATTTGGATGGAAGTGCATTTCAAGGTTATCGATGTATGTTTGAGATTCCAAATTTGGGAATGGCTCTGTATGGTGATTCTGATTCTGGTATTGGGAGCGCGTCTGGATGTGGAATTAGAGGTCCGTATGTCATTTTGGGATCATTTGGCGAAAGTTAGAAATTTAAAGGTTTTTGAGAAGTTTGACCGGGAGTAGACTTTTTGATATCGGGAACGGATTCCAATTCTGGAAGTTGGAGTAGGTTCGTAATGTCAATTATGACTTGTGTGCAAAATTTGAGGTCAATCGGACGTGATTTGATAGGCTTCGGGATATCTGGCTCCCAAATCTTCAACTGATGATATCCTGAACGTAAGTCGATCTTGGAAAACACTCTAGCACCCTGTAACTGATCAAATAAGTCATCAATACGAGGCAATGGATAGTTGTTCTTCACTGTGACTTTGCTCAACTGGCGGTAATCAATACACATCCGCATAGAACCATCCTTCTTCTACACAAATAAAATAGGAGCACCCCAAGGTGACACACAGGGTCGGATGAAGCCCTTATCAAGCAACTCCTGCAACTGCTCCTTCAACTCCTTCAGCTCAGTACGGAGGAATAGAGACAGGCTGAGGGCGCGACAATAAATCAATGATAAAATCAATATCTCTGCCGGGCGGCATGCCCAAAAGGTCAGCTGGGAAGACATCTGGAAAGTCCCTCACTTCTGGAACTGACTCAACTGTAGGGGTATTAATACTGACATCTCTCACATAAGCTAGATACACGTCACACCCCTTCTCAACCATTCGTTGAGCTTTAGGAAATGAAATAACTCTGCTGGGAGTGTACTCTAAGGTACCTCTCCACTCTAATCATGGTAAACCTGGCATAACTAGCGTCACGGTCTTAGCGTGACAATCAAGAATAGCATAATGGGGCGACAACCAGTCCATGCCCAAAATAATATCAAAGTCCACCATGTTGAGCAATAATAAATTGGCTCTGATCTCAAAACCACTAAGAGCAATCAAACACGACCAATACATGTGGTCCATAACAAGAGAATCTCCCACAGGAGTAGACACATATATAAGGGAACTCAAAGAATCCCTAGATACGCCCAAATACGGGGCAAAATAAGAGGACACATAAGAATATGTAGAGCCTGGGTCAAATAATACCGATGCATCTCTATGACAGACCGGGATAATACATGTAATGACAAAATCAGAAGTAACTGCCTCTATACGAGCAGGAAAGGCATAATATCGGGCCTAACCTCCCCCTCTAAGGCGACCTCTACCTCCCCGACCTCCACCTCAGGCTGGCTGAGCAGCTGGGGTCGCAGTTGGTGCTAGAATCATAGCCCGAGGACCCGGTGGAGCACGATGTGGATGAGAAGTCTGTGGAGGTGCACCACTCCTAAATCTGGGGCAATTCCTCACCATATGGAGAGTGTCTCCATACTCAAACACAAGCTATGGGAAGGTGTGGTTGCTGTGACTAGCTCGAGCCAGGTCTGCTGGACTGGCCGCTAGGAACACCGCGTGCAGGAGGCACACTAGATACTGGCGGTGCATAATAAAGCTCGTGGGGCCTAGAAGGGGGCGGAACACCACTGGCGGCTGGAAGAGCTAAATGAATGGGGAGGCTCACATAACCCCTACCGTGGTGAATTGCTGGGGAACGAGCACCAGAATAAGAACTAGTCTCTCGAGACCTCTTAGCCTCTCTCTCCTCTCTGTCCCGGGAAAGCATGCCCTATAATCTCCTGAAAATACTCGCAACCCGTTGATAAGAAATATCCATCTCCAACTCCCTGGCCATACTAATCTGGATACTGGGCTGGATTCCCTCAATAAACCGTCGAACCCTCTCTCGAACTGTGGCAACCAAGGTCGATGCATGTCGGGCCAAATCACTAAAGCGAACTGCATACTCTGACACAGTCATAGCACCATGGCGCAGCTGTTCCAACTCTGCGTGCCATGAATCCCTGGGGCTATGAGGGACATACTCTCTCAAAAACATGTCTGATAACTGAGTCCATGTATGTGAAGCTACCTCATCCGGACTACTCAACTCATAAGCATGCCACCACTGATAGGCTTCTCCTCTAAGCTGGAATGTAGTAAAAGAAACCCCACTCCTCTCTCTTATGCCCATAGTACGGAGAATACGATGACACTCCTCTAGAAAACCCTGAGCATCATCTATAGCCAATCCGCTGAAGATAGGTGGGTGGTACTTCTTGTGCCTCTCAAGTATGAGCTGCTCCACCTCAGAAGCTACTGCCCTAACTTTCGGCTGAGCTGGAGCTACTGGCTATATGCTACAATCTCTGGAACCTGATCGACCTGAACCCGCTGCTCTGGAGTACTGGCGACGGGATTCTATGCCCCTCCCCCGGCCTGAGATGTGGCAGGAGCAAGTGGAATCAATCCAGCTTGAGCTAAGGTGCTGAACATGCTCAAACACTGGGCTAGAGTCTCTTGGAGGACTGGTGCAGAAACAGGTGCCTCACGTATCTGCCCTCCAGTTGGAGCTACTGGGTTCTCCTCTGTAGAAGCTCATACGGGTGCTCTGGTTGCACCACGTGGACGTCCTCGGCTTCTACCACAGCCCCGGACTCTCACGGCTCTAGTAGGGGGTGCGGGTGCCTGGTCATCAGATCTGGTTGTACGTGTCCTCTTCATCTGTGAGAGAATATAATACAAAAGTTTAGAATTTTTTGAAGTCAACAATTTTCGCACAACAAGGAATCAAAGTAGTGAAATTTTTTCTAACAGTTCCATAGCCTCCCGAACATAAGTACAGACGTCTCTATACCAATCCGACAGACTCTAATAAACCGGCTTGTGAATCACGACACCTACGAACCTAGAGTTGTGATACCAACTTGTCAAGACCCAAATTTTCCCTCCGTATGACGTCGTGACGGCACCTAGTCTCTACGACTAGGTAAGCCTAATATTTCGAAATAATGAAATAAATATATAAATTTATCAACTAGTTGTTAAAAAATACATAGTAATCCCAAAACTCGGAACATCGTGAATCACAAACTACATAAAGAAAGTCTAGTACCTCTATACATCAGAGTCTAACAAAAGAAAAATACAGAAGATAATGGACATGGTAAAGAGTAGAAAGGGACTCCAAGTTCTGCGAACGCGGCAAATATACCTTGAAGTCTCCAAAGTTGTCCCGGCTCACTGATAGTGCAGCTGGTAAGGAGCACCTGGATCTGCACACGAAATATATATGCAAAGAGTAGCATGAGTACACCACAATCAGTACCCAGTAAGTGTCAAGCCTAACCTCGGTTGTATAGTGACGAGGTCAGGTCAGGCCCCTACTGGTATATATATAATAAAACAAGGTAGAATGAAATACCGCAGTAAAATAATGAAATCATAGAAGACAACAACTCAGTACACAGAGATAACAACAGGGGATCTCCCGAGATATCGTCTCGTAGTCCCAAACGTAAATGTGCAGGCGGATCTCCCAGAATATCATTCCGTAGCCCCAAAGTGAATATGCAAGATAGGGGGATATCCCGGAATACCGTTCCGTAGTCTCAAAGTAAATATGCAGTACAGGATCTCTCGGAATACCGTTCCGTAGTCCCAAAATAAATATGTAGTACTGGATGATCTCTCGAAATATCGTGTCGTAGTCCCAAAGTAAATATGCAGTACAGGAGGATCTCCCGGAATACCGTTCCATAGTCCCAAAGTAAATATGCAGCTAAACAATAGAATTCAATAGTTACGGCACGAAATTCTACAATTCAACCTAAGTACCAGTTAAGGAAAGACAAGTAAATTAACTAAACATGCTACACGTAGTTCAAGTAAACAGTTAGGCAAGTAGACATGCTATTCTAATCTATCACGATACTAAACATGCTGATGAAACTCAAGTAAGAAAGAAACCAGGTTATTACTTAGTGAAAGAATCCGGTTTTTACAAAATTAGCCTGTGTATGTACTCGTCACCTCACGTACACGTCAATCATATATCAAAAACAGTACAAATCCTAAGGAGATTTCCCCCACAAAAGGTTAGGCAAGCAACTTACCTCGAACAAAGCTCAATAAATCGGTAACAATGCCTTTTCCACGAATATTCGACTCTGAATTCCCCAAATCTAGCCAAAAATAATTACATATCATAAATACAACTATAATAGACTAATCTAATTAATGAAATAAATATTTTAATAAAAATTCCGAAATCCATCCTTGGGTCTCGATCCTGGGCCCACGTCTCGGAATCGGGTAAAAATCGCAGAATACGAACACCCATTCACTCACGAGTTCACTCGTACCAAAATTAACCAAATCTAATATATAAATCCCAATCAAAACTTAGAAATTCTGTTAGGAAACTTTTCCCCCATTTTTCTAACTTTTCAATCCAAATCCGAAAATAAATGGAGAAAACAACTATAGATTAATGAAATACAACCAAAAACTATTTAGGAATCGTTACCCCAAAGCTCTCTCTGAAAATTCCTCAAAGAATCGCCAATTTCCGAGCTCCCAAGTCCAAAAATGGAGACATGAATCAAGCCCTCGAAACTCTGTCTTTTCTGCCCAGCGAACCCGCTCCTGCGACCTCATCATCGGTGCTTCTTCTGCGGCTAGGACTCCGCACCTGCGAGTTTTCATTAAAACTTCAGAGTCCGCACCTGCGCGCCTAAGTACGCATCTGCGGATGCGCTTCTGCGGAAACCTTGAGTCCTTCTCATATCCGCATCTGCGACTGCCCTTCCGCAGATGCGGATCCGTTCCTACGGCTCACTCGTCGCATCTACGACCACTGAATCCCAGGCTTAAAGGCGCACCTGCGGATTCCCAACCGCAGGTGCGAAAACACCAGAAACCAGCATGTCAGAAATTCTTCTAAGTCCAAGCTTTCACCCGTTAAGCACCCGAAACTCACCCGAGGCCCCTAGGACCTCGACCAAACATATCTACCAATCCTAAAATGCCATACGAACTCAGTCAAACCCTCAAACCATATCAAACAACGCTAATATCACAAATCATCCTCCGATTCAAACCTAAAGAACTTGAAACATCCAAATTCGATGATCGATGCCGAAACCAACAAAACCACGTCCGATTGACCCCAAATTTTGCACACAAGTAATATTTAACATTACGGACCTACTCCAACTTCCAAAATCAGAATTCGACCCCGGTATCAAAAATTCCACTACCGGTCAAAATCTACAAAAAATTTGATTTTTGCCATTTCAAGCTTAAATGAGCTATAGACCTCCAAAACACAATACAGATATGCCCCAAAGTCCAAAATCACCCAACAGAGCTATCAGAACCGACAAAACTCCATTCCGAAGTCGTCTTCATATAGTTCTAACTACAGTCAAAATCCTAAGACTTGAGCTCCCATTTTAGGGACTAAGTGTCCCAAAACACTCCGAAACCCAAAAACAATACCTCCCGGTAAGCCACATGAGCAGAAAAAGGTACGGGGGAAATAGTAAATAGGGGATCGGGGCAAATACACTCAAAATGACCGGTCGGGTCGTTATACAAATTTAGTAGAAGTTCCTAATAATATTTGGTGGCTTGATTCTGGTGCAACTGCTCATGTATCTATTATGTTGCAGGGATTCCTTAAGATCCAAATTACAAATCCAAATAAGGATTTCTTGTTCATGAAAAATCGTATGAAGGCTCCAATTGAAGGCATATCGACTTATTGTTTGATCATGGAGACTAGACGTCACCTTGATCTATTACGGACCCTTTATATACCTTAAATTTCTAGTAATTTGATTTCTCTTTCAAGACTTGATGTTTCTGGATTTGATTTAAAAGTTTGAAAATGGATGTTTTAATTTATATAAGAATGTTGTTTTTTATGGTTCTGGTATTCTTATTGATGATTTATATAAATTGAAACTCCATATTATTTTTTCTGAATCCTTTCTTACTGTTCAACATAATGTTGGAATTAAACGTAGTTCATTAGATGAAAGTTCTGCTTACTTGTGGCATAGACGTTTGGGTCATATATCCAAAGAAAGGTTAGAAAGATTAGTAAAGAATGAGATTCTTTCGAATCTAAATTTTACTGATCTTAATATATATTTGGATTGCATTAAGGGAAAGCAAACCAAACATAGTAAGAAAGGTGCCACAAGAAGCACCCAACTTCTTCAAAATATACACACCGATATTTGTGGATCCTTTGATGTTCCATCTTTTGGTGGAGAAAAATACTTTTATCACACCTCTTTTTTACGGGAAAAGGAATTTTTTCAATTTAAGTGACGTTGAAAAGGAATCACTTATTTTATTTATTTAAAAGAGTCGCCACTCGAAATTATTTAATTACGGTGTTCTGAGACACCGATTTATTTTAGAATCCCAATTCAAGGAAAGTTGATTCTATCTATGGTCCGTGAACACAGAAGATCGGGTAAGGAATTCTGTTAACCCGATAGAAGGTGTTAGGCACTCCCGGTTTTCGTAATTTTAGCACGGTCGCTTTACGATCATACCTGGCTTAATTAACGAATTATTATGTATTTTAGGACCTACGTGCATTTTACCATTTAGCATTTTTAACTTCCTGATTATTGGATTATGGAATTAATCTTTAAAACAGATCACGTGTGTGTGAATCCATTTTGTTCGGGTGTCAAAATCATGTCACGCGTACGTGTACACAATCCATAACACTAAATTATTTGCTAAGATTGTTTGGCCAAAGTCGCGCGAACGCGTACCTTGATTTATTTTGGGAATCATAATTATATCACGCGAATGTGTACATAATCACGATAATAGATTAAAAGCGTGTCTAAAGCATTCTATGAATTAAGAATTATTTTTCGTAAACTAGTTTTGAGATTATTGTGAGGCCATGACTTATGGAAATTATTGTAGAAAAATAGGTCAACTTTTGCTCTTGGGCCCGGCAGAAACAACATCTTTTGGCCCATACGACTATTCAAGATATCGGGCAAGATTATTAATTCTACACAAAATTTTGTGTTAGGTCTAACAGAAGATAATTTAATAGCTCATATATTTGAATTTTTTTTTTGTTATTCCAACTACTTATCTAATTAACGAAGCAAACCCTTGGCTCAATTGTCCTACTAGACCAATTACTCCAAAGTTTAAAAAAGCCTTAATGTAATAATATTTTCAGAATCCAAACAAACAGGCAACCTAACAACATCTCAATATTTACAACTCTGTTTCAAACTAAACGAGCAAATTAATCATAAATGAACAGATAAGAGTCATCAACTAAAATGCTAAACATTAACAAAAGAAACGATGAAATCACGGTTTATCTATGTTGACCGAAAAGCATAGGGCATACAAAATAATTTCAAACATCACTAAGTTATATGGCACCACGAAAAGGAACGGACCTTTTTATATATGAGAGAACAAAGATGGATAGTCGGCGAGAAATCTTGAGCAAACTGGACCGGGGACGGAGAACTCGCCGGCGACCTCAGGTGTTATGAATCTAGCCCATCCCAATATTATAGATACCAACAAAAATGTCACACAACCGAGAAGAAGCAATTGGGCCAGGCCTTCACACAAGTTACTGTGGGATCGAGACACTTCGTATTTGTTAAATAGTGCATAGTAACACTATGAGTAGGCTATGGTAAATTATGTGCAAAGGCATTTCTATATCTTCCCATCTCCAATTCTGTATCAATCTTTCTCATCCCCTTTTTTCTTAGTTCTATTACAATCTTCCCTACTCTAGTTAGTGTTTGCTTTGTAATTCCACTTTAATGTTCAATATAATCGATAAGTTCTATTGAAAAAGAGACGTCTACTCTTAGTTTGTTATATTGGTCCTTTCATTCAGAGGCCTCTAATGGAGGACCAAAAGTTACTCAAGATTTTCGTTGATGACTCAATTTGTGATTCACTACAAGAAATGAAGGATTCGTTTTCTAAGGATTTCGCTGATATTCGTTCCATGTTAATGGAGTTAGTGGGGGGAAAAGGCTACGACGTCCATTCCACCCTGAGGTCCACTGAATTTGGGCGGTTCCGCAGTAGAAATCCGGAGTCTTGGATTTTACAGGCGGAGAGGTATTTTGAGTTTTACTCCATCGCTGACGATGCTAAGCTCTCTTTAGCATCATCTTACTTGGATGGCGAAGCTTTAGCTTGGTTCCAATGGCTTTATCGGAACAAGCAATTTGTCGACTGGAAGCATTTTATGGAGAAATTGAAGCTGCATTATCACAAATGGATCCCCTTGCTTCGATAGGGTGTTCGGCTGATCTCCAATTTTGTTCTAATTGTCATAAAACTTTAGAACTACCAAGGACCCAGGGAAGTCCTCTTACTGCTACGAGTCATGTTTCCAACTTCTTTGAGTTTGAATCCACATTTAAGCATAAAAACTCAGAGGCCAAACATATGTTCGATGAAATGTCTACTAGTGTCTTTTCGAAAGCAGTGGAGGAAAATTCTCCTGTTATAGCAGTGACCCAAAGCACAAATTCAAACACACGTGTCTCTCACTTTGCAGTTGATTTGGATGATAATCACTCACCTAAGGTGTTCGACGAAATGTTACATAGCGGTTGCGCCAAAGTATTCGCTGAGGTGCAATCATATGCTCCAACCAACATGCCCGATGAAGAAGCTATGGGTCCTAAAGCAACAAAGTCCAACTGTTTGATGAAAGTCCTCAAAAAGATAGGCTAGATAGGTGCATGACTAAACATTCTCTTGATTGTGGCGCTAGTACACGACAAATTGAATTTAAGACATTTGAACACACATATGTTGCTGAATATTTCATGGAACCTGAGACTATTGCGGAACTATGCCCTGATAAATATTTTATGGAGAATGTGGATGGCATTCCAGCAAATGAAATTCTTCCGGATGAAATGACGCATGATGATGAGCATGGGAAATCTAATGTAAAATTAAATGATCACCATAAATTGAGCCGACTTCCATTTGATCTTGGTTCTAATTTTCTTTATGTCTCCATGCCCGTAACTATAACGGTTCTTTGTGTATGGGATCCAAGAATTAGTCCCGAATTCATGGCTCTAACAGATTCGATAGAAAACATGAAGGCACATGCACTTTTTGAAGAAGTTAGAAAAGGGAGTTGTTTGTTTGCAAGATATGTACGAATGGGAGCATGTAGGTACAGTTGAAATGAGTGTTGAATGTAATTATAATTTTAGAAATTCGTGTGCATCATACAAGCTACTGGGTGAGTCGGTGGTACATTCATTTCTGTATTCTTTTGATGGTGCTCTAACTTACCTTGAGGCGCAATACATGATTACGAAGTTGAGGTACTTTAAAAGTGGTATGGTATGGTGTCACTGTGAGATTGCGCATCTAGTTTTTATGTTGCATTGGCTAGTAATGGATCTCATTCATTATGAAGAAGACATCACTCGCTACAGGCCCGTATAGAAGATTTTATTGATGCTTTCCTGCTGTGTTAGAGTTCCTAATTCTACAGTTCTAAAGTTGAATCAACCTAGTAAGGTCTTGGCTATGTTGGCTGATAAAGAAGGATGGAAGAGCACAGTGCAAGCAAATTTCTTAAAGCTTGATAAAGGACTGCATTATGTCAACTTAATGGAAGAGTCTAAGATCGAAAATGACAATGCGCAATATGTCATCATTGTAGATATGCTTGGTCGATCAAGTCAATTAGTTCATGCTGGAAACTATATATATGAAGTAGTAGAATTCATGGATATAGTCAATTAGTTCATGCTGGAAACTATATATATGAAGTAGTAGAATTCATGGATATAGACTTACTGGATGTTGGGCTTAATTTAGAGGGCTTGCCGAGCTGGGGTTCCATACCGTCATATATTTTTTGCAACGTTATTCGTCTTCCATAGAAGACTTGGTTGTTTATGTCAAATTTTCTAATCTTCACTTTTCCTGGTATACATGGTATCCTTATTTTCAAATTTTTTTCTTAGCTCTGTTGCAATCTTCCCTACTCTAGCTAGTGTTTGTTTTGTAATTCCAATTTAATGTTCAATATAATCAATCAGTTCTATTGAAAGAGAGTCGTCTACTCTTAGTTTGTTACATCGGGTGACAGGTTCGACGTGAGTAATGGAGAAATTTGAAACTGCTTTTGTGGTGTTTTAGTAGGTGAAACCAACAGCTATTCAAAATGGTTTAGAGGTGATGTTTTTGGAGGAAGAAAACAAGCAGCGGTTGCTGCGTTTTTACTGCTTTTGTGCTATCTTTGTGGCTGCATTTTGTTTACTGGTTTTTGATGGCGGAACAGTGAGGTTTCTGGGCTACTCCTTGGCTGCATTTTTGGGACTGCTTTAGGGGTATTTTAAGCTGTTTTTGAGGTTGGATTTGAGCTAGAGTTTCAGCTTACTTCATGGAGTTTTCAAGCTATTCCCATGGCTAGAAATGTAGTTTTAATTTAGTGGTGGGTTTTGAGGGGTGTAGATGCTGCGTTTTTGCAGCTATATTTTCTGCAATTAAACTGTAGAGGAAGGAAGGAGAGGCAATTGAGTGGTTTGCTCATGAGGAAAAGGGATCGATTTTGGATTTTCTTTTCTCTTGCTTTTCCCTCTGTTTTTGTTTTTCTCCTCTTTACCCGTCTATTTCTCTGTCCCGTTTCTTCTCTCCCCATCTCTCTATCTCTTTTTTTTGTGTGAGGAAGAAAGGGATCAATATATAGTGAGTGAAAGATGCCAAAATAGGTAATATGCTGTGAAGTGTGACGGTGTAATGTAAATTGCCAAGAAAGTGAGTGAGTGGGAGTTAGTTACTTGACATAAATTGGAATGCTTGGCATTTGGCAATTCTTCATTTGCTCCTTTTTTTATTTTTAAAGATAATCTAAAATTAAAAATACTACACTAATATTTTAAACTGGAAAAAATATAATAAACTACTAAGAAAAGTTATAACATTACTAGTGTTACAAATTAGAGGAAAAATATATTTTTTGTAAATTTTCTTTTCTTTTGCAAATGAAATACATCTAATATCTAAAAGTGTAATTCTTTTTGTAGTTTTAATTTTATTAAATAAACCTACTAAAAAGTGAAATAAATATCAAGATTAAACTTAGCAAATATTACATACTAAAAAATGATGAAAAATTCAAATATAGTCAAAAATTAGGTGCTTACTGTCATACCCCTTTTCTACCCCAAAAAGAGATATGTGTTATGAATTGTCGTGGGTTAAAGAGTTTTTCCAATTAAAGTGACTAACTTGAATAGAGATTATTTTATTTACAAAGTAGCCATTTGGAATTGTGTTTTTGGGTGTTCCAAGCCACCTTTTATTTGAATCCCTAGTCAAAGGAAGGTTTGACTCTATTATTATTGGTCTGCAAAAATAAAGTCCGGGTAAGAAATTCTGTTGACCGGGGAGAAGGTGTAAGGCAGTCCCCGAATCCTGTGATTTTAGCACGGTCGCTTTATTGACTATATTTGGCTTATATTATTTTTGGATAAACTGTGTTTTATTGGTTTCCATATTTTATCTATCCGTTTTTATTGCTTGATTATTCGTAATTAAGGAATTGTGTTGAAACGAACCACGTGTGTGTATTCGTTTGTTTGGTGTCACGCGTATGCGTACACAATCAAGAACACTTTATTATTATTGAGATTGTTTCGTCAAAGTTGCGAGGACGCATTCCTTGTCTTTATTTTTGGAAATCGTAATTATGTCACGCGAACGTATACATAATCACGATGGATTGATTAAGAGCGTGCCTAAAAACACACTAACATTTTTTGTGTTATTTTCTTAAACTACTTTGGGATTTTTGTGAAGGCCATGGGATATGGAATTTATTGTGGAAGGAATGAAGTAAATTATTTATGGAAAGATGCACTAGCTTATTAAAAGGAAAGATGAGCCAGCTATGTTATTTAAGGCTTGCTTGACTTGAATTATTGCTTAATGCTTCGTGGGCCTAGCAGAATAGAAAGATTCGCCACATATGTATTAAAGGCATGCCTACAAGTCAGATAATGGCCTACTTGTTTTTATATCTTAGATAGCCAATATGCCTTAGTTAAATTCTCAAATGAAATCATATAAGACTAATCAACTTTCATTTCTAAGCTCTTAGGACTAGACAGAATACTAATGCTCACGCAAGTGACTAATGAAATGCTCCAGCACACCAAATCAAGTAAACATAGAAACAACTAATTAAGACTAAAGGAAAGATACTTAAACGTAGAAAAAGAATAAACTGGACCAAACATTTAGCAAAAATAATGCAATAGCAGTAAAGAACAAGTTGAGAATTGACCTTTTTTTAGCAAAAAATTCTTCAATAATACAAAAACTCCAACGACGGGTTTGTTCGGACAAGAGTGACACCCAAAAGAACTTGAAAGAAACAAAGGACTCTCGCCGGAGCTCGAAACCTCGCCGCGAAGCTCGAATGGATCCCTCAGACTTCGAACTTTGAACTGGTTTGATAGAGACAGAAACGAGCTATTTTGGGTAGAAATGGAGCTCTATTTTGCTGGTTTTTCACTCGGTTTTACTGCGTTCTCTGGCTGATTTTGGGACAGCTTTTCAGCTGGTTTCGCAGCTGACTTTCAGCTGGTTTCACAGCTGATTTGATCTGGTTTTCGCAGGGGTTCGGGGCTATTTTTTGGGGTGGTTTTGCGTCTGTTTTTCAGCTGGATTTTGGATGAAGAAGCAGTGTGTTTCAGCTGCGTTTTTTGAAGCTATTTTGGGCTGTTCGTCAGCTTCTTTCGGGGGACTTTGAAGCTGCTTTTTTGATGGAGTTTCGAACTGTTTTTCGCCGGTATCTAGCGACTGTTTTAGCAGCTGATTTTGGTATGATCTTTAGGGTGGGTTTTAGGTGCTGATTTTGGAGAAGCTAAGGCCGTTCATCTTTGTTTTGGAGCTGTCCCCTTTTTTTTTTCGGCTGTAAGAAAAGAAAAATGGAATGTTATTTCTTTCTTTTTTTTTAACTCTTTTTATTCTCTCTTTCTTCCTCTTTTTACTCCATTCTTTCCGTGTTGTCCCCTTTTTCTTCCTATCCTTTTTGACTTTTCTCCTCACTTTTTTCACTTTTTGTTGTATGTGTTTAGGGTGGAGATGAAGTTCCATTTTTTGTGAGTGTCCGTATGTTTTTGTAGAGGGATTATGTGAGAAAAGTGCATGGAAAAAGTGAGAGTGTGAGTGAGGAAGTAGGAAATGAAGTATTTGTGAGATGAGTGGAAAATAAATTCACGCAAAGTAAAAACTTAGGTGCTCACAGTATGCTCCTCTTTGCTTGGAAACATGAAAATTTTTCAAGCAAAGACAATGTGAACCATGTGACTAATTTTTTTACCAAATTATTATTTAAAAAGAAAAAAGAAATAAAAGAAAAGAGTGCAACCGAGTCCTGCTTTTGGACAACCTACATATCCCAGGTTATAAAGGAATCAGGTCGCGTGTAGTTCAAGGGAAATGATGGAATGCTGAGTTGGAGAGTCGAGTGAGGTTCCGTCGAGGCTCCGATCTGTAATCGTGTTATTACATCAAAGTCAAAAGAGACTAAACAATCCTATCAACTATGAGTTACAAGATTCATATCTATAAGTTTTCTAAAACTTGATCTTGAGTCTTGACTGGTTCTTCACGCAGACTCTGATCTAAACCTTGATGCTTGCTAGCTATAGGTGCTAGTTCATTCTTCTACGGTCTCTTCTGATCAAAACGGAAAATGTAAAGCTCGTAACTTCAGTCATGTCTTGAGCAATCCATATCTTTCCATCTGTTTCTGCATTTGGATTCACTTCTTTTCTTTTCTTTTCTTTATTTTGGATTGAGAATTATTCTTTTGATCATCTCGAACCTTGTGCCTCGAGGTAAAACCTGCCCAGACACCAAAATAAATAAACGAACGAAATTTTTCTGCCCCAATTTTTACTAGGAAAATTTTGTGAGTTATTGTAACAAAATTCTAAACTACTTCTTTATTAAAAGCACTAAAGTGTCGGGAATGGTGTACCCTAAGAACACATGATAATGAGTTTTTTTCTTTTTTTTTGGAATGGTGTACCCTTCTTGTCAAAATGATGTCTCAACTAAGGATTAGTGTACCTTATGTTAGAAAAATGCGATGGGGGAATGGTGTACCCTGCATTTAAGCTAAAATCAATTGAGTGGTGTACACTATGTTACTAAAAGAAAATGTAACTAGGGATTGGCACCCTGTATTACTGATATGAAATGTAACCATGGATTGACGCCCTGTATTACTGAAAAAGTAATGTAACCAGGGATTGGTACCATGTATTACTGATATGAAATGTAACCAGGGGTTGGCGCATGTATTACTTAAAAGAAAATGTAACCAGGGGTTGGTGCTCTATATTACAGAAAAGAAAATATAACCAGGGGTTGGTGCCCTATATTACTGAAAAGGAAATGTAGCAGGGGTTGATACCTTGTATTACTGATAAAATGATGAATCCCATGTATTACTTGGGTTAAACTACGAAAAGCAAGCATGGGCGAATAGTACTTCTACACGAAAATAGGAGCTGGATCCCTCTAGGCGAAATGGTTCTACATGAGTTAAGCTACGGGAAACAACCTGAGCGAAGAGTACTTCTACCTAGAACTATGAGCTGGATCCACCTAGGCGAAAATGTTCAACCTGGGTTAAGCTATGAAAAATAAGCGTGAGCGAAGAGTACTTCTACGCGGAAGAACTATGAGATGGATCCCCCTAGGCGAAAAGGTTCTACCAAGGTTAGCTACGTAAAACAGCCTGAGCGAAGGATACTTCTATCCGAAAATATGAGCTGGATACCCTAGGGATAAAGGTTCTACCTAGGTTAAGCTACGTAAAACATCCTGAGCGAAAAGTAATTCTACCCGAAATTATGAGTTGGATCCCCCTAGGCAAAAATATTCTACCTTGGTTAAGCTACGTAAAACATCCTGAGCGAAGAGTACCTCTACTTGGAACTATGAGCTGGATCCCCTTAGGCAAAAACGTTCTACCTGGGTTAAGCTACATAAAACATCTTGAGTGAAGAGTACTTCTACTTGGAACTATGAGCTGGATCCCTCTAGGCGAAAAGGTTCTACCTGGGTTAAGCTACGTAAAACAACATGAGCAAAGAGTTCTTCTACTAGGAACTATGAGTTGGATCCCCCTAGGTGAAAAAGTTCTACCTGGGTTAAGCTACGTAAAACATCCCGAGCGAAGAGTACTTTTACCCAGAACTATGAGCTGGATCCCCCTAGGAGAAAAAGGTTCTACATGGGTTAAGCTACGTAAAACATCCTGAGCGAAGGGTAATTCTTCCCGGGACTATGAGTTGGATTCCCCTAGGCGAAAAGGTTCTACCTAGGTTAAGCTACGAAAATGGGAGGTATGAATAGTAGTGACGCATGCTGAAAATAAAAGAAAATGAAGATTTTGAGGAACTTACCTTTTGTGACGTACATCCTTTGAGAATCGCCATTATGCGGTGCTTTTTCCTGCTTCAAACAAAGAAACATTGTGAGTGTTCAAAGTGTTGGTCAGTTTGTGGCCTTGATGCCCTTACCGAGGTTGGGTGCCTTTTCAATGTATCCATTCACTTCAAATGAGAGTCTTGTAATCAGTCTTACCATCCTTTATTTGCCTTTATTTTGACACGATGTTATACCGAAAGGGATTTAAAGAAAAACAACAATGGAATGGTGAATGAGTTTAAACAAGAGGTGTCCCTTTAGGGGAAGAGAAATTAAAGAAGGACTTATCCGGGAGTACATGCGGACTTCAATGAACATGATATGCCTTTTGAACGGGATGCCTGATCTGTTTAAACCGTCTGACTCTCAGCAATTTAACACAACTTTTGCCTCGAAACCGAGAAACCTTGCCCAGGACTGTGTCAATGCCAATGGCTGTGAAGATCCTCTTTTATATCGGTAGTGCTCCTTGAGGGTTTTCACCAGCCGACCTCTCACATTTCTCTTCTCACCATCGCCTTATAGTGCCCTTTGCGGATTTTCACTAACAAGACTCTCATTTTTATTTTCTCTGCTCGTCATCGCCCTACAGTGCTCATGAGGATTTTAACCAATAAGACTCTCTTATTTTATTCTGCTCATCTGGTTGTATGAGATCCAAGTAGCTGTATCATCAAATTCTTGAACATTCTCGTTGATTGATTGGAAGGACTTGAAAATGATTTGGGTAAAAAGGATTTTGATTGAATTACAAATTTTGAATCTTTGAGGCGAAACCATTGCCAAACCATTGTAACATCTTCCCCAGTTTTAATTTTTTTGTTTTTGGGAATGTAGATTTTTATTTTGGTGTGACTGAACCCTAGAGGGAGGATGCCTACGTATCCTTTCAGAATCAAGTCGAACGTAGTTCAAATCATTTTTTTTATATTTTATTTTGTCCTTCTTTTCTTTTGTTTCTTTTTTTTTTCATTTTTTATTTTTTTAATAATAACTCCCTGGTTCCAAAAAGAGTAATCAAAGAAAGGGAATCAGCTCAAAGGGTTTGCAAAGGCTTGATAGCATTTGGATAGCAAGAAAGAAAGTCTTTGTCATCCCAATCGGGGAATGTTATAACTGTGAAAAAGAGGTCAAACATAATACCATTTGACCGCATCTGCATTAGCAGCTGTCTCAGGGTCATTTCCCTCGATGTCTCTCAAATACAGCGCTCCCTTCGGAAACACTATTCTTATAATGTATGGACCTTTCTAATTTGGAGCAAATTTTCCTTTGGCTTCTTCATGATGCAGGAGGATACATCTCAGAACGAGTTGTCCTACTTTAAATTTCTTGGGCCATACTTTCTTGTTGTAGACACGGGTCATTCTTTGTTGGTGCAACTGTCCGTGACAAACTACAGCCAATTGCTTTTTATCAATCAAAGTTAATTGTTCCAACCGGGTCTTAATCCATTTTTCATCCTCAATATCGGCTTCGACAATGACCCGAAGAGAGGGAATTTCAACTTCTCCCGACTTCATTCGGACTTGGAGTAGGCTTACTGTTGCAATTCTTTGTTTATTTTCTCACAAGCGTTATCTTCAACACATTCTGCTTCTTGATTCATTATTTCGAGATCTGACAACGTTTTAGGATCTGGGTATGAGGTCCGCAAGCATGTCATGCCAGTATAATCTTTATTAACATAACTGAAAAGAGAATAAGAAAAGTGACAAGATTAAGAAAAGAGATAAGACTGAAATACATTGTTCATCAGATGCATGAATGTTGATGGGGCGTTGGTGAGCACAAAAGACATCACAGGGAACTTATAATGACCATAACGTGTCCTGAATGTTGTCTTTAGAATATCTGAGCCCCGAGTCTTTAACTGGTGATACCCAGACCTCATGTCGATCTTAGAGAACACCCTCGCTCCCTGAAGCTGGTCAAATAGATCATCAACGCCCAGGAAATGATACTTGTTCTTGATCGTAACTTTGTTCAACTTCCTATAATCGATGCACATCCGTATAGTACAATAATTATTCTTCACAAATAGGACCGGTGCACCCCAAGGCGACACATGTGGTCTAATAAACTCCTTATCAAGAAGCTCCTGAAGCTACTCCTTCAATTCCTTCAACTCAAATTGTGCCATATGATACAGTGGAATAGAAATGGGCTGAGTTCCAGGCACAAAGTCAATACCAAAGTCAATATCCCTATCGGGCGGCATGCCCGATAGGTCTGCAAAAAACATATCCAGAAAATCTCGCACCACCAGAACAGAAGCAATAGTAGGAGTATCAGTACCAACATCCCTCACAAAGGCCAAATAAGATAAACAACCCTTCCCAACCATCTGATGGGCCTTCAAATATGAAATCACCCTGATGGGAACATAGTCTACAGAACCTCTCCAGTCAATCCTTGGTAACCGTATCGTCGCCAATGTCACAGTCTTAGCATGACAATCCAGAATAGCATGACATGGAGACAACCAATCCATACCCAAGATCACGTCAAAATCAACCATACTAAGCAATAAAAGAACAACTCTAGTCTCCAATCCCCCAATAGTCACTACACATGACCGATATATATGGTCCACAATAATAGTATTGCCCACTGGCGTAGATACACGAACAGATGAAACTAAGGACTCACGGGGCATATCCAGATAATGAGAAAAATACGATGATACATACGAATAAGTGAAACCAGGGCAAAATAATCTAGAAACGTCCCTGTGGCATACTGGGTCAATACCTGTGATCACTACATCCAAAGCAATAATATCTGGTATGGAAAGAATAGCATAGAATCGGGCATGACCTCCACCTGATCGGCCTCCCCCTCTAGGGCGATCTCTCACTGCCTGGATACCATCTCGAGTTGGTTAGGCGTGTGGTGAAGTAACTGGTGCAGAAGTCGTAGCCTGACTCCTCTTGCTATGACCAAAATATTTAACTAGTCGTGATGACATTTAACCCAACACGCTAGGTAAGTCAATTAACTACAATCCAATTTAGTTAGATTTATCAAGGAAAATAAATGATAAGATAGTTGAACCTTTATATCTTTCCCAAGGACTGGTAGTATAAATCATGAGCTTCTCAAATTTAGAATTTTGCAAACCTGACATGAAATAAAATACATCATATGTTGAAATAAACGCGAACAGATTAAAATTTCCGAAGCTACCTAGGACAAGAGGAAACTATAACCATATCGCAGATACATCTTCAATGTCAGCTCCCGCTATCATAGCAACATCGGCATCCAAAATCTGCACGCAAGATGCAGAAGTGTAGTATGAGTACAAAGTATGTTGTCTAACCTCATCGAAGTAGTGAAGAGGATTTTTAGTTAAAAGATACTCACTTTTATAACATGTACAGTAGACTAGTAATAGAAACAATTATAGATCATAACAGTTAAGGGTACCATAAAACAATAGTGCAAGACAGTAAATGATTACTAGGAGAAATTGTAGTAGTAAATTCATAATTTTTCTGGTATGAGAAATATATTCAAGATATCACATCGACTGACACGGTAACACCTCCATTCATTTATCTCCTTCAATTCATAACTCTCCTAGTGTGAGGAATATATTCAAGATATCAAATCGAATAGCACGGTAACACCTTCGTGCATTTATCTCATTCTCACCGAGCATACATGTCACGACCCAAAATCTACCTAGTCGTGATGACACCTAACCCAACCCATCAGGTAAGCCAATTAATAACTATCCAATTCAATTAATATTTAACTAACTCTAATACACTCCCCAAGGATTGACAGTACAAATCACGAGCTTCTAAGATTAGGATTTACAAAGCTGCTATGAAATAAATACATCATCTGTTCGAAATGTACGTAAACAGATTTTTTATAAATCTGAGGCTACCATGAACGAGAGGAAAATACGACTGGAACACAGGTACATCTTCAAATCCATCTCCCGCCGATCACAACAACATCAATATCCATTATCTGCACGCAAGGTATAGAAGTGTAGTATGAGTACAACCAACCCTATGTACTCAATAAGTAACAACCCTAACCTTAGGTTGAAAGTAGTGACGAGCTGGAACAAATGTCAGGGTCCAACACCAATAGCCAACAACAGTTTATAACAACATAATAGAAGTAATAAAAGAAGTAGCTCAGAGATAAAATGCTCAGCTCGTTCACAGTTCCAGAAAAATAATCCTGCTTTTCAAATATATTAGTGAAAACCCAAATCCTTTACCGTAATCACCAATTTATGAGTAAATTTGAAAACTGTGATTTAAATAACATGAAAATACATCTCTATGCCTACATGTCAATATGCAGGAGAAGTCATGAATGGCGCAATATCGTACATCATGAGGAAAAATTCATCTCTATGCCTGTATGCCAAGTGTGCATGTTAATGCAATGCAACTCAGTGATAAAAACCATGTGCATACTCTCAGAGTATCAATTCACTCAGTCCTCCCAGTCACTCAGTCCTCACAGTCACTCAATCCTCCCAATCGCTCGGCACTCAGCACTCGCACTCAGTAGGTACCTGCGGTCACTGGGGGTGTGTACATACTCCGAAGGGGCTCCTTCAGCCCAAGCTCTATAATCTGTACGGACAACTCACGTGCAATAGTATAATATCTCGATCCGCACGGACAAATCATGTGCTATAGTATAATATCTGGATCCGTACGGACAACTCACATGTTGCACGGACAACTCACGTGATATAGTATAATATATGGATCCACACGGACAACTCACGTGATACACGGATAACTCACATGACATAGTATAAATATCTCAAAATCAGGCCCTCGACCTCACTCAGTCATCAATCTCCCCAGTCTCTCAGGCTCACAATGTCATGAAACTAGCCCGAAATGATGATATGATGTATCAATAAATAACAACAGAGACTGCGATATGATATGCAGTGAATGGACAAGAATGAGTATAAAATTTCAATGTAAGCGAATAATTCAACAGTAGTAATGACCTCAGTGGGTCCAAAACATGATAAGCATATAGTCCTGACATGGTTTCTAACATGAATCACAACTCGATAACTGTAGTACGTAGAGATTTCATGATTACAAATAAGCTCACGTAACTACACAGTACCACAAAAATAACGGAGTCACAGTTCACACGGTGCACGCCCACACGCCCATCACCTATCATGTGCGTCACCTCAACACCAAACACAAAACACGTATAGTCAGGGTTCATACCCTCAACTCCAATATTAGAAGAGTTACTTACCTCAAACAAGCCGAGTCCAATATCGAGCAAGCTAAATAGTGCTCCAGAAATTCTATTATGCGCGTAACATCATCCGAACAGCTCGAATCTAGTCACAATTAATTCGATTCAGTCAACATAAATTATAGGAATTAATTTCATATCAAAATACTAATTATTCCCTTAACAATCCGAAATTACACTCAAAAATCATCAATAAAGCCCACATCTCGGATCCCGATAAAAGTTACAAAATATAAACTCCTATTCAACCACGAGTCCAACCATACCAAATTGCAAATTCCGACAACCACTCGACCTTAAAATCCCCAAATCTGATTTTCAAATCCCTAGGCCCAAATCCTCTAATTTCACCTAAAACATGTAATCTAGTCGAAACACTCAATGATAATCCAATATTATTGACTAACAATGATCACAAGTGACTTACCTCAAGTTTTCCCGTGAATTCTCTCTGAAAATCGCCCCAAACTCATGTTGAAAATGTCCAAAAATGGCAAACACTCGGAACCCCTTCGAATTGTATACTGCCTAGGGGTTTCGCACATGCGACCCATTTAGCCGCTTCTACGGTCTCGCAAGTGTGAGAAACCAACCGCTCCTGCGGTTTGCCAAGGCCTTCACTGCCTCCGATTCTGCGCCTCAGAAGCCGCTTCTGCGGGCTCGCATTTGTGAGGCTCAGTCTGCTCTGGCGGAGCTTGCACTTCTGCGCCCATCCGTTAGCATCTGCGATTACGCAGGTGCGGAAATTCCCTCGCACCTATAACCACTGGCTCACAGCCCCTTGCCCGCATCTGCACTTGCCAAGCTCGCTCCTGCGCGAAAATGTTCGCAGGTGCGATTGCCCAGAAGGCCAAAATTTCCACTAGGTGTTTTAGTCCAAATTTCGATCCGTTAGCCATTTGAAACTTATCGAGGCACCCCCGGACCTCCTGCGAGCTTGGCAAGTGCAGGAAAATTTTCGCAGGTGCGATTGCCCAGAAGGCCAAAATTTCCACTAGGTGTTTTAGTCCAAATTTCGATCCGTTAGCCATTTGAAACTTATCGAGGCACCCCCGGACCTCAACCAAATACACCAACAAGTCCTAAAATATCACACGAACTTAGTTGAACCTTTAAATCACATCAAACAATGCAAAAACCACGAATCATACCCCAATTCAAGCTTAATGAAACTAAAAATTTTCAACTTCTACATTCGATGCCGTAACATATCAAAACAAGTCTGATTGACCTCAAATTTTGCACATAAGTCATAAATGACATAACAGATGTGTTCCAATTTACTAGATCGGATTCCGACCCCGATATCAAAAAGTCAACTCCCCGGTCAAACTTCCAAACTTAAATTTCCATTTTAGCCAATTCAAGCCTAATTTAACTACGAACTTCCAAATAATTTTCTGGTCACGCTCCTAAGTCAAAAATCATGATACAGAGCTATTGGAATCATCAAAACTCTATTCCGGGGTCGTTTAAACATAGTCAACATCCGATCAACTATTTTAACTAAGCTTTAAATCTTGGAACTAAGTGTTCCAATTCATTATGAAATCTCAACGACGAGTCACATAACTATAATTGAACACAGGATAAGCAGTAAATGGGGGAACGAGGCTATAATACCCAAAACGACTGGCCGAGTTATTACATTTCCCCCCACTTAAACATACGTTCGTCCTCGCACGTGCCAAGAGTTGTTCCTAAGCCTTTAAATCTCTGTTCCACCCTACCATACACATACCCGGGGGTGATCCCATGTCACTCTATTCGATGTAGGCCTGACAACACAACATAACTGAAAATCATTAATTCAACCTTAGCCCATAACCTTGGAATTCAATTTCCAACATTCAGAATTTCTTTTCAAGACCTGAATATCACATCTACACACTATATAAGTCTGAACAAACTGTATCAAGCCATAGACATAGCTCCTTATATAATCACATAACATACTACATAACTCGCATACCCGCAACACTATTTCTGATCACAGTAACTACTCAAAACTAACCCGATACTAGTATTAAACCCTATATCCACAAAACCTCGTTCTAAAACCTTCGTATATTGCCGATAGTGAAAGAAACACGCGTAATCTCATAACCACTTATTAGATCACAAGTCATGGAGCTCTCTCACCCCAACCAGAACCATAATCACGTTCTCAACCAACTTACGATATTATACTACCAAATATACCGTAATCAACTCTGATAGTACCCATTATAGGTCCAATGACCTTATATTATCAAACACTACTATTCCACATACATGCCATGCCAATATAATTCAAGCCATAAACTGAAATCTGTACACCCAAAAATAGGAAATGTCTCGAAGAAGAGAACCGTTTCGCAAGTTCAACAAGCACCACTACAATCGCAATGCTATGAGATCATCATACATAGTAGGACCAAAACACACGAATCTAAAATATAGTATCATATCCCGACGTATCCCCGCTGCAATGTGTGACCCATCCAAGCACTGGTCCATATGAAATACCTCCAGCTACCATGCTCAAAATCACAACCGCGCGCAATTTGACATCAAGTACCCAAGGTGCATGACCATAACCACTGAGAATCAAATGACACAATGACACACAAACCCGGAAGAACATAACCAATGCGCAATCAATCATGCAACACCCAAATACCCATCTCGCTCAAATTCGGCTATAAGTCCCCAATAGAATTGCACCGTGTGTAGATATAACCAACGAATCACAACCCCTCGTAGTATAGAAGTGTAACTCATGGAATATATTAGAGCACGAATAAGGTCAACACTAATCGAATGGTACATACCTTACAATGGCAGTACAAAGTTAACCAATCCAACCCGGTGTAGAATACAGATCTTCATTGGGCCTGCCAATGGACCCCAAATCCACTTTGGTCATCCACAAATAGATACATAACCATCCGAAGGTCCACAATGACTGAAACCTAACACATACTACCATTTGGCTAGCTTGGCCACCTCTTCACAGTCCACAACTATAAACACAATCTGCTTCTGAGAACTCCTGGTCTCTAAATATGTAGAATACATGAATCACCATATCTGATCCCAACTCCACCGCCTGAATGTCTAACACACAATTCATACATGAGATTCCCACGAGGAATACTTCTATAATTCTTCCATGCCGCATGGAAAAAATCTGAATATCAGCAGTCGATCAACCAGGAGAATACCGCAATACCAACGAAACATCTGTAAGTCAAAGAAAAATGTGCCATTTTTAATGTACACTCTTCTCAGGTAATACCACTAGTGCCAATATCTGAAATCGTCTGTTCTCCATAAACTCATTACCTCCCTTTGGAAACTGAATTGTATACTTGTACCTGCAAATCCCATTCTCACTCCACTCACCACTTCTATTAGGCCATCCTATGAAAATATGATATCCTCATTAACACTCTAAGTCACCAGCAAAAATACATACCCGGTTAGTTAGAAAGCTTCCATTTGCAACCATACAGGAGGATATCACAATACACAACATGTTCCTCACTCCAGTAGGACATATCCATATTAAACCATGATAGAAACCATCGAGAACACTTTGAAATTCATTTGCACATGATCAAGCTATCATACCTAAATTCCTCTAACTCGACCAAGCCATACAGGTCGCCAAACCCAAGAATATTACCGCCAAAACATCTGTACAACCTCACCACATCATAATTACCCAAAAGGACCGAGCATACCAGTACCATATTGGTGTAGCCTACTACCCAGTTATAACCCTCAAGTTGACACTTCTCCTTGTCAGAACACTATGATCCTTACACAAAGATCACTACAAGACATCCTAACATAAAACCACATTGCCCTAAGGCCCATAAGCCATTGTATTCTTCGTAAGTACTACAAATACCACAACCGAGACACCCACTCTGAAAGGACCTTATTTGAATTTAAAATTATCCCTCTTTTCTTTCTTCTACTGAAATGTAGAATCCATAGTTATAGAGAATTACCGCAAGTCCACACACCATCCAATGTAAATAATCGATTCTAGCGATATACAAATCCGAATTTTTTTTAATTCCATATATACATTTTGAATCCATTAGAACCTTCTCGAGAGTCATCCACTCTGCCCAAATCTAAATTGTACCGCCCAAACGGCTGAAAGACACGTGACCCATTAGCATAACCACACTCAAATAAATGACCCTACTTTAACACCACCAATCAAATTATACCCCGTGTGCACTACATCCTTCAAATAACAACTTAATCATCCCATGATTTTTATATACTCATAAAGTGCAATATAACCCATATTCATGAATTCCTTTAATCGAGTCATCCTCGATCTCGATCTCTGTAAGTCATAATCGATTCACACGTATGCCTCGAACCGAAACCAGTATAACACATAACTACACAATCAAATCGGTGATAGTAGGCTCCCCCCACTTGGATCAAAGCCGTAGAACAAAACATTCCATTACTTATAATATCCATACTCTATTGCTGCCATAATACCGTAGTCACATCATACTTATCGTATAGCCATTCAATTGCTCATCGAGCCACAAGTTCCACTCATAGGTACACTACCGGCATATGAGTTCAAATGTACAAGTTACAACCTTTGCTACCAAGCCTAAGCTGTGGTCTAAACCTGGCCTCAAGTCCTCCAGACTGGCCCATCACCAAAACACAGAATACATATTTCGAACAATATTCATGGAATCATAAGGCGACGATGTACGGCTGATACCGAGTGCTCACATGCGCACACGAATGCGTGGAAGGAATTCAAAGAGTTATGTTTCAAGCTGAATCAATTATGCACGATATGAAAAAAGATATGGGAAATTATCTTAAATGTCCTGTAGCCTCTCGAAGATAAGTATAGACGTCATCATACCGATCTACAAGACTCTACTAGACACTTGCTCATGACTTGTAGAACCTATGAACCTAGAGCTCTGATACCACCTTGTCACGACCCAAAATCTACCTAGTCGTGATGACACCTAACCCAACCCATCAGGTAAGCCAATTAATAACTATCCAATTCAATTAATATTTAACTAACTCTAATACACTCCCCAAGGATTGACAGTACAAATCACGAGCTTCTAAGATTAGGATTTACAAAGCTGCTATGAAATAAATACATCATCTGTTCGAAATGTACGTAAACAGATTTTTTATAAATCTGAGGCTACCATGAACGAGAGGAAAATACGACTGGAACACAGGTACATCTTCAAATCCATCTCCCGCCGATCACAACAACATCAATATCCATTATCTGCACGCAAGGTATAGAAGTGTAGTATGAGTACAACCAACCCTATGTACTCAATAAGTAACAACCCTAACCTTAGGTTGAAAGTAGTGACGAGCTGGAACAAATGTCAGGGTCCAACACCAATAGCCAACAACAGTTTATAACAACATAATAGAAGTAATAAAAGAAGTAGCTCAGAGATAAAATGCTCAGCTCGTTCACAGTTCCAGAAAAATAATCCTGCTTTTCAAATATATTAGTGAAAACCCAAATCCTTTACCGTAATCACCAATTTATGAGTAAATTTGAAAACTGTGATTTAAATAACATGAAAATACATCTCTATGCCTACATGTCAATATGCAGGAGAAGTCATGAATGGCACAATATCGTACATCATGAGGAAAAATTCATCTCTATGCCTGTATGCCAAGTGTGCATGTTAATGCAATGCAACTCAGTGATAAAAACCATGTGCATACTCTCAGAGTATCAATTCACTCAGTCCTCCCAGTCACTCAGTCCTCACAGTCACTCAATCCTCCCAATCGCTCGGCACTCAGCACTCGCACTCAGTAGGTACCTGCGGTCACTGGGGGTGTGTACATACTCCGAAGGGGCTCCTTCAGCCCAAGCTCTATAATCTGTACGGACAACTCACGTGCAATAGTATAATATCTCGATCCGCACGGACAAATCATGTGCTATAGTATAATATCTGGATCCGTACGGACAACTCACATGTTGCACGGACAACTCACGTGATATAGTATAATATATGGATCCACACGGACAACTCACGTGA
The DNA here is from genome assembly GCF_000390325.3 of Nicotiana tomentosiformis. NCBI lineage: Eukaryota > Viridiplantae > Streptophyta > Magnoliopsida > Solanales > Solanaceae > Nicotiana > Nicotiana tomentosiformis. Next base: position 114,528 of record NW_027174696.1, read on the forward strand.
TACACGGATAACTCACATGACATAGTATAAATATCTCAAAATCAGGCCCTCGACCTCACTCAGTCATCAATCTCCCCAGTCTCTCAGGCTCACAATGTCATGAAACTAGCCCGAAATGATGATATGATGTATCAATAAATAACAACAGAGACTGCGATATGATATGCAGTGAATGGACAAGAATGAGTATAAAATTTCAATGTAAGCGAATAATTCAACAGTAGTAATGACCTCAGTGGGTCCAAAACATGATAAGCATATAGTCCTGACATGGTTTCTAACATGAATCACAACTCGATAACTGTAGTACGTAGAGATTTCATGATTACAAATAAGCTCACGTAACTACACAGTACCACAAAAATAACGGAGTCACAGTTCACACGGTGCACGCCCACACGCCCATCACCTATCATGTGCGTCACCTCAACACCAAACACAAAACACGTATAGTCAGGGTTCATACCCTCAACTCCAATATTAGAAGAGTTACTTACCTCAAACAAGCCGAGTCCAATATCGAGCAAGCTAAATAGTGCTCCAGAAATTCTATTATGCGCGTAACATCATCCGAACAGCTCGAATCTAGTCACAATTAATTCGATTCAGTCAACATAAATTATAGGAATTAATTTCATATCAAAATACTAATTATTCCCTTAACAATCCGAAATTACACTCAAAAATCATCAATAAAGCCCACATCTCGGATCCCGATAAAAGTTACAAAATATAAACTCCTATTCAACCACGAGTCCAACCATACCAAATTGCAAATTCCGACAACCACTCGACCTTAAAATCCCCAAATCTGATTTTCAAATCCCTAGGCCCAAATCCTCTAATTTCACCTAAAACATGTAATCTAGTCGAAACACTCAATGATAATCCAATATTATTGACTAACAATGATCACAAGTGACTTACCTCAAGTTTTCCCGTGAATTCTCTCTGAAAATCGCCCCAAACTCATGTTGAAAATGTCCAAAAATGGCAAACACTCGGAACCCCTTCGAATTGTATACTGCCTAGGGGTTTCGCACATGCGACCCATTTAGCCGCTTCTACGGTCTCGCAAGTGTGAGAAACCAACCGCTCCTGCGGTTTGCCAAGGACTTCACTGCCTCCGATTCTGCGCCTCAGAAGCCGCTTCTGCGGGCTCGCATTTGCGAGGCTCAGTCTGCTCTGGCGGAGCTTGCACTTCTGCGCCCATCCGTTAGCATCTGCGATTACGCAGGTGCGGAAATTCCCTCGCACCTATAACCACTGGCTCACAGCCCCTTGCCCGCATCTGCACTTGCCAAGCTCGCACCTGCGCGAAAATTTTCGCAGGTGCGATTGCCCAGAAGGCCAAAATTTCCACTAGGTGTTTTAGTCCAAATTTCGATCCGTTAGCCATTTGAAACTTATCGAGGCACCCCCGGACCTCCTGCGAGCTTGGCAAGTGCAGGAAAATTTTCGCAGGTGCGATTGCCCAGAAGGCCAAAATTTCCACTAGGTGTTTTAGTCCAAATTTCGATCCGTTAGCCATTTGAAACTTATCGAGGCACCCCCGGACCTCAACCAAATACACCAACAAGTCCTAAAATATCACACGAACTTAGTTGAACCTTTAAATCACATCAAACAATGCAAAAACCACGAATCATACCCCAATTCAAGCTTAATGAAACTAAGAATTTTCAACTTCTACATTCGATGCCGTAACATATCAAAACAAGTCTGATTGACCTCAAATTTTGCACACAAGTCATAAATGACATAACAGATGTGTTCCAATTTACTAGATCGGATTCCGACCCCGATATCAAAAAGTCAACTCCCCGGTCAAACTTCCAAACTTAAATTTCCATTTTAGCCAATTCAAGCCTAATTTAACTACGAACTTCCAAATAATTTTCTGGTCACGCTCCTAAGTCAAAAATCATGATACAGAGCTATTGGAATCATCAAAACTCTATTCCGGGGTCGTTTAAACATAGTCAACATCCGATCAACTATTTTAACTAAGCTTTAAATCTTGGAACTAAGTGTTCCAATTCATTATGAAATCTCAACGACGAGTCACATAATTATAATTGAACACAGGATAATCAGTAAATGGGGGAACAAGGCTGTAATACCTAAAATGACTGGCCGGGTCGTTACAATACATATAACAATACTAACTACATGGGAGAAATGCCAATAACAATAACAATAAAGTAGAAAATACACATGTAGCAATAGCGAACAAGACACTACATGTGGACAAAGATAACAGACTAGGTGGAAGGCATAGAAATTATGACAGCAATTAGAAAAGAAGAATAGAAATTTCACTAACTACCATGGTAGAAGGCTTAAATGCAAATATAACAAAGAAGAAGAAAATCTTAATATTTGCAAGTTAAACAGATAGAAGGTATGGATAGCACAACAACAATTGGGGTAGAGGACACAGACATAACGACTACAAATCACATAGAAAACATAGGTGCATAATAATAGCTAAAGATAAAGGCATGAATGTATACACAATGAAAAGATATCACAATATAATGTATGTCTCCCATCCTCGCCTGCACGAAAATACCCTTCGTTCCATGAACATATATAATATAAAACATGATAATATAATTAAAATGGCACGGTATCACCCTTTGTGCTTTTACTCTCATCCTCACATGATAATGTGCATGATGGCATAATAATATAATTGAAATGGCACGACATCACCCTTCGTGATTTACACTTTTCCTCACATAAGAATAAATATGAAATGGCACGGCATCACCCTTCGTGCTTTTACTCTCATCCTCACATGATAATGTAAATGAAATGGCACGGTATTATCCTTCGTGCATAATAATATATATGAATGGCACGGTATCACCCTTCGTGATTTTACTCTCATTCTCACATGATAATGTAAATGAAATGACACGGTATTATCCTTCGTGCATAATAATAAATATGAATAGCACGTCATCACCCTTTGTGCTTTACACTATTCCTTACCAAGAACATATATATCATTAATAAGCAAGGTGGGAAGCATAAATAATATCAAGGAGAGTGTTAAGTGTATGTTCTAATTGAGCATCAATCACGGCTTTCATGCCAATAAAATCTCAATAAACCTCAAGTACTTTAATATTCAAGTATTTCAACAAGTCTCAAAAAGGATCTTCAATTCAAGTATAGAATTCAAAATCTCAATAATAACGGTCGTAGCGATGTATTTGTGATTAAGTATAGTAACGTCTGGATTTAGCACTTCAATACTTTCATAAAAAGTCCAAAAACATTTTAATCAAATTATAATAATCCAAATCATGGTTTCTAGAAATTAATTTCGTATCCATAAAAATCTAGAAGTCAAAGAAGACATGAAACAAGAATATCACATAATTCTACAAAGCACAATTAATCGTATAATTTACCCCCGGGCATGTTTAACCCTCACATTCATATATGCTCATCACCTCATATATGTATCACCCCCGCATGTAGCAAACAATGATAATTAGTAGGAAAATTCCCTCAACAAAGTTACGCAAAACACTTACCTCAAACAAGCCGTATCCAATCCGAGCAAGCTAAACAATACTCCGAAAATTCTATTTCACGCGTATCAACCTATGAATGCATTCCTTTCTCCTCAATTCCGAGCCAAACAATCCGAAACTAGTCAAACAACGTGCAAATTAATCAAAATACAATCCAATGCTTACTTTTTAACAATTTATAAAATATTTCAACTCCGCTCAAAAAGTCAACCAAAAGTCAATGGTTGGGGCCCATGTCTCGGAATCCGACAAAAAATAAAAAATCTGAACTCCCATTCAACCACGAGTCCAACCATACCAAAATTACTCAAATCGGACCGCAACTCGACCTTCAAATCCTCAATTAAAGTCTATGAAATTTTCTACCATTTTCAACCCAAAACACTAATATTTTGATAAAAACAACAATAGATTCATGTAATTTAACCATAACCGAGTTAGAATCACTTACCCGAATCCATATGGTGAAAATCGTCTAAACAATCGCTTCATCCCAGTTCGATAGCTCCAAATGTGTTAAAAGTAGACGAAACCCCTGTTTTAGAATCTATCCAGGCTCGTCGCATTTGACACCTGAGACTTATAAATCGCATTTGATACTTGCGACTTGCCTCTGTCCAAGAAAACAACAATCTTTCCCGACATTTAAATGGACATAACTCTCTCATACGATGTCCGAATTCGACGATTCTTTTTTATATGGCTCCGTAATTTCAATACGGATATAATGCTTCAATCAAAACTGAATTTCGAGCTCATTTGCTTAATGTGGTACCACTAATGCTTGAAGAAGCGATGCCGAAACCTATCAAATAAATTCCGATTAACTTCAAAATTTGCACACAAGTCATAAATGACATAACGAAGCTACTCAACTTTTCAAAAATCTGAATGAAAGTTCAATTGCTCAAAACGATCGGTCGGGTCGTTATACCTCTGTTGCACTGGACCTCCCGGGCAAAGAGGACATTGCTTCCACATATGGCCAAACTCCCCGCACTCGAAGCAACTCCCTGGTGTTAGTGGTGGGGACTTAAGGGGCACCGAGTACCGAGATAACTGCTAGATGGACTTGGCATAGATGAACCTTGAACCGATGGAGCACGGGACGAACTCTGAGCTGGAAGGTCACTAAGAGATGACTGACCTTGACAAGAACTGTACGAACCATGACTGGATGATGCACCATGGTGAACTGGACGAGCCATCAGAGCTGGCCTATAAGGACGACCCCTGTTGTAATAAGACTGCCCCCCCAGGAACACCACCGAAACCACCCGAACTTCGAGGCCTCTTGGCCTGCCACTCCTCACGCTCCTGACTACTGACCATCTCTATCTGCCGAGCAATATCAACCACCTCGTTAAAAGTATCACCAGATATCGTCTCCCGAGTCATAAGCAACCGCAACTGATATGTTAGGCCATCAATGAACCTCCTATTCCTCTCCCTATCCTTGGGAACCAACCAAACTGCGTGACGGGCCAACTTGAAAAATCTCATCTCATACTGATTCACAGACATGCCATCCTGACGTAACTTCTCAAACTATCTACGCAGCTCCTCCCTGCGAGATTGTGGCACGAACTTCTCCAAGAAGAGAACAGAGAACTCACGCCATGTAATTGGTGCTGCACCTATTAGCTTGCGCCTCTCGTAAGCCTCCCACCATCTGAAGGCATCCCCAGTAAACTGAAAATTAGTGAATGAGACCCCACTAGTCTCCAGAATACTTGTTGTGTGAATAATCCGCTGGCACCTGTCGAAAAAGTCCCGGGCATCCTCATACTCGGCCCCACTGAATGCTGGAGGCTAGAGCCTCCCAAATCTCTTTAGTCTCCCTTGCTCATCATCAGTTATAACGGGACCCACCTAGGCCTGAGAAACTGCTACCGACTGGACTGGTAGTACCCCCGGTGTCTGAAGTCCCTCCATCACCTGCACCGGTGTACAGGCGATAGCAGTTTGAGTACCTCCCCCCACCTGAGAAGTGGTTGCCACGGCCGGAACAGAAGCCTAATCAAGGCTGGTACACACCATTAAAATCTGAGCCAAGGCTTCCTGAAGGCCTAGAATCATAATGGGCACAGCTGGTGCCTGTGCTGGCCCCACTAGCTCAACCGTACCGATCCACAAGTCTCTACTAAACATGCTCATAACTCGTGAGACCTATGTAACCTAGGCTCTGATACCAACTTGTCACGACCAAAAACTAACATATCATGATGGTGCCTAACGTGGTGGTACTAGGCAAGCCGACACTTTAAAATACTTCCAACACTTTCAAATGAAAAATAAGAATAACATAGGTTTAAATCATCAAAACTCTCAAACACTGGATACAAAGTCAAAACCCAATACGGATATTCCTAACATCGGGATGTTACTGAGTACATGAGCGTCTATACAACACAAGTCTAGAAATAATGCCTATGAAAGAGTAAAACTAAATACATAAAGCGGAAAGATAGGGAAGGAGAGACAAGGTCTGCTAACGCCGGGCAACTACCTTGGAATCTCCAACGATCAAGCTTCGCAAAGAAATCAACACCCACAGTGTCCGGAAACACCTGGATCTGCACCCGAAGTGCAGGGTGTAGCTTGTGTACAACCAATTCAGTAAGTAACAAGGCTAAATAATAGACTAAAAGTAGTGACGAGCTTCACAAATATAGCTCAATTACAGAAATTACGACTTAGAAAGATAGACATACTTTCAAATTCGACAATTAAGGCCAAATTAGTTAATTCATGTCAAGTTCAATTGAAACAGGATATAATATCTCTCAGAAATTACATGACAATAATATATGCCAACTGAAGTACAACAATAATGAAATCAAGTGCAAACTCTCAGAGCAGCAGTCACTCAGTCCTCCCATGCACTCCAACCTCACAATCACTCATTCCTCACAGTCTCTCATTCCTCTCAATCGCTCGGCACTCGACACTTAGTAGGTACCTGCACTCACTGGGGGTGTGTACAGACTCCGGAGGGGATCCTTTAGCCCAAGCACTATAACACGCAAATCATGGCATAAATCAATAAATCATGTTGTGGCGTGCATCCCGATCCCATAAATATTCCCAAAATCAAGCTCTCGGCCTCACTCAGTCATCAATCTCTCCAGTCTCTTGGGCTCTTAGTAACCATGATAATATATCAATAATGAACAATAGAGATTGGGATGTAATATGCAAGTAAAACTGTGACTCAGTACAAAACAATAATTTAGCATATAATTCAACAACTACATGACTTCTGTGGATCCCTACAGTGCCAACACATAGTCTAAACATGATTTCTAACATGGTTTGCAGTTCAATTTCTATCACACATGGAGAATATATAGATAACAACAGATAATTCAAATACACAGTTCCTAGGAATTGACCAAGTCACCATTCCTACGGTGCACGCCCACACGCCCGTCACCTAGCATGTGCGTCACGTCAAAACCAATTGCATGTCACATAATACAGGGTTTCATACCCTTAGAATCAAATTTAGAATTGTTACTTACCTCAAGTCGTGAAAATACATACCCCAACACACCTTTGCATAGAGAACCGACCACCAAATGCCTCTAATCTAGCCTCAAATAGTTTGATACAATCAACATTGGCTAAAGGAATAAATTCCATAAGAAAATACTAAGTTATTAATCAAAAGTCAAAAGTCGACTCAAAAGCCGACCCCCGGGCCCACATCTCAAAATTCGATAAAAGCCACAAAACCCCAAAGCCCATCCAACTACGAGCCCATCCAACTACGAGCCCAACCATATAAAATTTACCAAATTTTGACACCAAATCGCCACCCAAAATCCCAAATCAAACTCTCCAAATCTCTAGCCTCAAATTCCATAATTTCGCTTTAAATAAACACAAACTAGGTGGGAAATTCAATGGGGAAACAATATTATTGATTAAAAATGAACACAAGGGAATTACCTCAAGAAAACCCTCAAAATTCCTCTCAAAACTTTCCCAATCCCCAGCTTGAAATGTTCAAAATGAAGAAAAGTCGCGAACCCTTGAATTTAAATGTTCTGCCCAGCCTTTTCGCTTCTGCGGTTTATTTAGCCGCTTCTGTGTCATCGCTTTTGATTAACCACACACACACTTACTTGAAGCAAAAGCAGAAAAATCGTCTTCAAGTAAGTGTTTGGCCAAGCTTTTAGATGAAAAAAAGTGCTTCTGAGGAGAAGTAGAAGCAGTTTTGGAGATGCAGAAAAAAGTAGCTTCTTCCGAGAAGCGCTTTTTTGAGAAGAACTTTTAAGAAAAATACACTTAGAAGCCCTTTTTAAAAGCTTGACCAAAAACTAATTGCTGCTTAGAAGTACTTTTTAAATTAATTATCCAAACACAACTACTTTTAACCAAAAGTACTTTTGAAAAACGTACTTATAAAAATAAGCTGATTTTCCAACTTGGCCAAACGGGCTATAAAACTCTCAAACCGACCGGTCGAGTCGTTAAAATATCATTGTTGTTTGGGATAATTATCATGATTACTAAGAGCCGAGAGACTGGAGAGCTTGATGACTGAGTGAGGTTGAGGGCCTGATGGTGAGGATATTTATGGGATCGGGTTGCACGCCGCAACATGTTTTATTAATTTATGTCATGATTGGCTTGTTAAAGCGCTTGGGATGAAGGATCCCCTCTGGAGTCTATTCACACCCCTAGTGAGCGTAGGTACCTAATGAGTGCGAGTGCCGAGCTGCTGAGAGAAATGAGAGGATGTGAGGAACGAGTGACTGTGAGGTTGGAGTGAATTGGAGGACTTAGTGACTGTTGCTCTGAGATTTTACACTTGATTTCATTACTGTTTCACTTCAAATGCAATGTATCACTGTCATGTAATTTCTGAGAGATATTATATCCTGTTTCAATTGAACTTGACATGAATTAACTGTTTTGGCCTTAATTGTCGAACTTGAAAGCATGCCTATCTTCCTATGTTAAAATTACTGTAATTTAGCTTTATGTGTGATGCTCGTCACTACTTTCGGTTCATTATTTAGTCTTGTTACTTACTGAGTTGGTTGTACTCACGCTACACCTTGCACTTCATGTGCAGATCCAGGTATTTTCGGACACGGTGGGTGCTGATTCTCTTCGCAGCTTGATCGTTTGGGGATTGCTGCCCGGCGTTCGCAGACCTTGTATCTCCTTCCCTATCTTTCCGCTTTATGTATTTAGTTTCAGACTATCATAGATAGTATTTCCAGACTTGTGTTGTATAGAATCTCATATACTCAATGACACCCCGATGTTGGGAATTTCCATATTGGATTTTGACCTTCTATCCAGTTTTCTTTTTGAGAGTTTGATGATTTAAACCTGTGGTGTTTTATTTTTCATTTAATAGTGTTGGAAGTATTTTTTTTTGTTGAAGTGTCGGGTTGCCTAGTACCACGTTAGGCGCCCTCACAGCAAGCTAAGTTTTGGGTCGTGACACACAGTCACCAGGCAACAACCTTTTTATACATTGTTTTAGCTATTATTTTTACAACGGCTATACTGTGTCATTTTTTCTTTTTTATTTTTCAAAAGTCCACCATTTATGTGGGGGATAGGGTAGACCTACCCATGTATTATCAGCTAAAATTTTATTATAAAAGAGTCAAACTTAGGCTTTATTTTATATTTCTCACTTTAATTTGAAAATTTAAGATTAAATTGGTTGTTTTAATGTAAACATCAAGTAGGCAAGGCCGTCTTTAAATTTTTTTTTTTTTTTTGCTAATACTACCTTTGTTCCTGTGAACGTACTTCCTTTTTGGTCCGTTCCAAAAAGAATGACCCCTTTCTAAATTTGAAAATGCTTAAACTTACAATTCTATCCTTAATGAGAGATTTTTATAACCACACAAATACTCTGGGGCCATTTTTGAATTGTTTAGGATCACAAATTCCAAAAATCTTCATTTTTTAAACTACATGCCTAATCAAGCAGGTTCACATAAATTAGAACGAAGGGAGTACATCTTTAAGGCGAAGCACATACTTTAGGACCCAAATTTGGGGGCCCTATTTTTAAACCAATAATAGGTTAAGTTTTAGGAAAAACAATGAATATTTCTAAGTAGACACTTCTAAACCTTTTTACATGTGAACAAAAATCTAACAATTGCGATAATTATATTTCATTTCTAACCTCTTTTTATATATCAGAAAACATATAATATACATGTTATACTATTCACTTTCTTTCTTGATTTCTGCAAGAGTTAATCTCTCAAATCATATTTAATTTATACACTTCTATATTTTCTTTCTTGCGTTTTTGGATTCAAATATGATAAATTATAGTATTATTTTGTCAAAAATCTTAGCTTAAGAACACTATTCATAAAATATATTGCGCTTTTTTTCCCCCTCACTTCTAAGCATTGTGAGAAATTATTGAAGCAACAAAAATATATGTTTAGAATCAAGTCATCAACTTTCTTGAGTGAGATTCTATTATTCACACTTTCAAGTGTTTCTTTTATCTCATTTTTTTTTGTTGCTATTTTTACTTCGTGTTTATATATTGTTTGTTTATCTATTTATTAGAATTTAAATATCTCAACAAAAAAATATGAATATGATAATTCAAAAAAGAAAAAAAAACTAAAACAATAACACAGTTCCCAAAAAGGATAATTATGAGAAATCAATTATAAAAAAATATTATTAACTTTGCTCTTTTTTTATATATAATTCACGCCGTTGGTGGAGCTGGCCTTCTGGAATACCATAACATGAAACTATAAGAAACTGATTACACTTTTAAGATCTGAACTTATAAGCCATGATGCTAGCCTTTCATATGTAATTCCGTTGGCCATATAGGTTCTATCCTGTTACACAAAAAAAATGTAACCCAAACATATATGTACAGCCAAAACGGCCAAAAAGATCATACAAAAACATTTTCCCCCTGTCTATGTCTTATGGATGGCATCTGACTTTTATCAAGAAAATAAGGTCCCGCAGCACTCTTAGGGAGATCCTTATGATGTTACACAATTATTTCCCTGTATTCAATACTGAATTTTGCAAGAGCACCCGCAACTTGATTGGACTCTCTATAACGTGGTTAATCACAAACGGTTCTCAAACTATTAGAAAAATCGTCTTCAAGTAAGTGTGTGTGTATGAAGTTTTTTTTCTAAAAATATAAAGTAAGGCCTCTCATCAATGTTGGTAATTAGGCCACAAATACTGTTGAACCGCCCCAGCAAGTACGAATAAATATTTTTTGTTACGTCCGAGAAAATACATGCATGTATTGAATAAAGTTTTTAGTTCTATTACATTATTCATAAAACCTTATGATATTGAGGCATAACCTAGATTTTTTTTTTATATTAATTGGTTAGATGTTGTATTTACCATGAAGAAACTGAGGGGGATATAAAGAAAGAAAGTGAAAAGAATGCTATGTAAATCTGATCCAAAATCTCATCTATATCTTAATCAAAGTGGTAGGCTATGCCAAGGCGTTCAATAGTGTCAATCAAATTATATATATATCTATTGTGTTCCTTCAAAACTTCAATCTCTTGAGCATTCTTCTTTTTAACATGTCTTTAACCATAAGCATAGTGAGCCTTGAAATATACCACTTCTGATGTTTCTTTTGGAACTCTGTTAGCGTTCAAATTAATCCATTTGAAAACTTGTAAGCATAAATCCGATCGTTTGGCAGCAAGCTCATGTTATTTAGTAGGTTTCAACCTAAATATATACCAAAATAGCCATTGTATGCCAACAAAGGCGGATCCAAGATTTAGAGGTTTTGGGTGTCATATTTGGCTATAATTCTATATTTTTAGTGCATTACATACCTTATATTTTGGGGTTTTAATTCTAAACTATACTATATTTGTGCTTAATTGAGTTTATTTTATGTGTAGGTACGTTGAAGACGAAATTTAGAGCAAAGTAGAGATTTTATGTGTATTTTATACGTTAAAAGCATGCAGTTATGATTATTTAAGCAATAGAGATATAAGGATTAAAGTTAACATTACAAAAGAAGACAAAAGTCAATTGAAAAAGAAGAGAAAACGTGAATTTGTAAAGTTAGGCAGCAAATCAACAATGAGAAACGAAGCAGCAGTGTCTGGCGAGGCGAGCAACAAAGCTCGCGTTTGAGCTTGCACCGCCAAGGCTAAAGCGAGGTGGAGCGCGCTGGAGAGGTTGCGCCACGAGGCCTGTCACGAGGTGTTCGCGTGTTCCAGGTTTTAAAGTTATTGTGTCTCCTTTTTGGTTTTGGACTTGGTTATTTCGTCTAGGCTTTTCCTACACATATAAATAGTCATTAAACACTATTTTTTGGGGAGACTTCTGATGAAGGGAGAGCACGGAGCCGCCGTGAAGGCCGAAATTCATCAGATTCCATCTTTCTTCCATCAAACTTAGTAATCTTTACTTTTTCTTGATGATTTGTTGTTTTGCTACCATGTCTATGTGGAGCTAAACTTCACATTTTAGGGTTGTGGTTGTCATAAATATTGATGTTTATTAATTATATTACCGTTAATTCGAGTTATCATCTTTGGTTGTTTCTCTAATTCTATGCATAGTTACTTAATTGTTTGGCCAGCAATTGAGTTCTATTTACTATCAATGCTATGCTTGGGAAAGCCGTGCATTTATTAGAGTAGAATTGGAGAGAGCTTGTTTCTAGACTCGTGGCTCGGGGAAAGATTTCGTGGTTAGGATAGGAATATACCTAACAGTCTTGCTTAGTTGAATACCGTATTATATTCATTCATGATAGATTCAAGACCGTAGGAATATAGGGTTGATATATTATGGATAGACGGATAGTATTGTGGGAACATGCTATTTATATAAATGATCCGGTCAACTAGCAATCATAGATACTTTTGATTAGCAGGTGTAATTACGAACTCAATAGGATTGATAAACCGAATACAACCCTGGAATCTATCTCTCTCTTGGTTACGTGTTTGAATTTCGCAATAGTAGTAGTAATAGAAAAGTTATACTTTTGATCATCTTGGACAGTAAGTTGATTTTAGTTTGCTTAGTTAACGGTTAATCTAAGCCACTGTGGGTTCGACATCCGACTTTTGAGTGACTTTATTACTTGACGGCCACGTATACTTGCGTGTACTGGGGGAACCAACAAGTTTTTGGCTCCGTTGCCGGGGACTTAGTTATTGATTGTTTATCTAAGTTAAACTTTTAATTGATTTCTGATCAAGTTTTTAAATTTTTCTATTTATTTATTTTTCTAGATTAGACTTTTACTTTTATCTTTATAGGTTTCGTTTTTTTTCTTTTTGTAATTTTTTTTATTTTTATAACAAATTGATCTTTCTCTTAGTATGTTCATAGTTCTCTCAACATGACATCTGGGGATGAAATATCCGGAGATAAGGTTATTGATGAAGACAATTGGTTGACAGAGACTTTTATGGCCCGTCTTTTTGGGCTTGTCATGACCTGAACTCTGGGAGGTCTGGATTTGAATATAGGAGTAAGGGTTGGTATTGGGATGAATATTCACGATTAAGGGACTATGAAGAATGACGTTATCTTCTAACAAAGTTGGTGAATGACTGGTCGAAGGAGAGAGTTTATCTTGCACAAGAAATTGACAAGTTTGGCTTGGCTTTGCAGAACTTGGATGCATATTTGAGTGAAAAGGTAGATGCGTTCAACGCCCAATAATTTAACGATGAGTTGTGTGAAACTGAAAAACTCTTCTAGACCAAATTGAGGAGCTAAAACGAGAATACCAAGTATTAGACCATATTTTTCTTGAGGATGCCAATGCTGAGAGGAGTGTTCTAGAGTCATGTGAGGAAGTAGATATGGTATTATAGTTGAAGACTCTAGTGTGTGTACATATGAGGATGTAAATAGTAATACAATTCTAGAGTTAGGGTGTATTGGTCCTTATT